>NC_050079.1:17124200-17224200 GCF_009764565.3 Dermochelys coriacea | reverse complement strand
ACGGGGTTCAAACCAGAATTAGATACGTTCATAGAAGATACATCCACCAATGGCTATTAGCCAAGATGGTCAGGGACACAACCCCATCGTCAGAGATGCAACCCCTAAACTTCTAACTGCCAGAAGCTGGGAAGTGATGACAGGGGATGACTCACTTGATAATTACCCTGTTCTGTTCATACCCTATGAAGCATCTGGCACTGGCCTGTATCAGAGGACAGGATATTGGTCTGACCCAGCGTGGCCATTCTTAAGACTGCAATATTTAGGCCATAGTTCTGCAAATTAGAAGATAAAACTAGTACTTTCTTTATTTCTTTGTTTAATCGACCTTTGAACAAAACAGCATTGGGTTTGCTGTTGTAGTGAGGTAGGATGGAAACACAGGTCAGGACCTCCAAAGTTCACCAAGCTGGTAGATTTATGTTAAGCCAGAGACAACTCAGAATAGGTTTATCTGTAGCATACTAAAGGCCTGATCCTGCTTCCCACTGACAAGAATCCCAGGCTACTGTAAAAGTGCTAGACTCTCTCAAAGAAAAAGGTGAAGATGACAAAACAAGAGGAGAGCCACTAGGGAAAGAAAGCTGGTAGAAGAGAAAGAAGAAAGTAACTAGACTAATCATTTTTAAAACTGTCCCAACTGTCTTAGAGAGCTGTAAGAAGCCACCAATCCTTTCATTACTGCTATCTTGTATTTATTTTTTATTCAGGAGGTTTATACTAAATATTCTACTGGAGGAATGCAGTATCAGAAAAGTAAAATACCTCCCCTTTACCCAAGAGTTTGTGACTACCTGCCTGACAGAAACCAGACAAAGCAATAAAACAAAAGGGGAGGAGGGGAAACGTTAAGCTTTCCATTGATTTAAAAAACAATATTATTTTATGATA
The DNA here is from genome assembly GCF_009764565.3 of Dermochelys coriacea. Classification (NCBI taxonomy): domain Eukaryota; kingdom Metazoa; phylum Chordata; order Testudines; family Dermochelyidae; genus Dermochelys; species Dermochelys coriacea. The sequence continues at coordinate 17,223,306 of NC_050079.1, read as the reverse complement.
CTGCTTACTCTGTGCTAAGGAAACTAACTCTAGACCTGATCAGAGTATCACTTTTCAAATGCCTAAATCCCTGTAAAGGTTTAGTGTCTGGCTGTGTGCATTTTGCTCAGTATTAACATGTTCAATGGAGTACTTTGATTTTTTTTATCTCGACGCCAGAAGCTGGTGAATATATGCTTCATAGCTTCAGATAAACCTTTTGTTCTTCTGGGGCTGATCAGCTGGTGCGGCAGCGAGAGGGAGAGGAGGAAGGAAATTCACAGGGGCTCCACGGTTTCAAAAAGTCAAATTACCTCTGAGCCATGGCATTGCTGATAATTTAAATGAAAAAATATATATACAGGCTGCACCACACAACATCTCTACTGTTAGGACTTTTAATGAAGCCCCAGTTGTGATGACACTGAAGCAGAGAACGCTACAGTGGGATAATTACTTGGCTCCCTCACAGCTGAGTTTCACAGATGCATTATTAACGGCACATTCCATGCCATAACGAGCACCGAATGTAGGTGGGATTCACAAACCCCGGCATCCGCCATTAGCGGGTTGGCGCAAACACAAATGAGTGTTTTCACAAAAGCATGCAAAGGTTGTGAAATTCCAATGAATTCTTTCACTGGAAAAATAGTTCAAGCTGCCATGACCGGATATGTCACCTCCCATGGCACACTGTGCTCTGAGTGAGGCACCATGGGAAATTACAGAATCAGAATGCATTGATTTTTCTGTAGAAAATACAGGCAGCAGCCCTGATGAAGAATTAAGGAGGAAATGTAATAACCTAATTCTCCTCCAATCTCACGTTCCCTCTCCCTCAGTGCTCCCCACTTTATTTTTGTTTAACAATTATCCAGGTATACAGGACTAAACTGAGCTTTGATGCAAGTGGGTAAAAGGACACCTGGCTGGATATAATTACACCTGCTTTCATCAGGGCTGAATTTAGCCCACTTTGCCTGAATGTCACCAGCTCTGAGAGACAACAGTTCCAAGCAATACTCGTTTTAAGCTGCCACGTGTTTCATGCTGTTCTTTGTGACATTCATCCCCCTAAACATTTTTCCCCTAACAGACTTTCTCCACAGAATCTATTTACAGTTTATGCAGTTATTAATAATTCCTCCTCGAACCATACAGTACATGGCCTGAAAGCTCTAGAGGATAAAAAGGGAATATTCACACACACAAATTACAGAAAACACAACATTAATATCTTTCACTTGTATTAATTCAGGGCACATTAGTCTAGCACCCTCCTCAGCCCTGTCAAAAAATACCAAGCAGTTAAAAAAATTCCTTATGGCCATACTGCAGTGTTCTCTCTTCATTTTCAGAAATCAGCTTGGAGTAAGAAATGTTTTGAAATCAGTGGCAGTACTGGTCCTTTTTATTTTTTTCCTATAAGCTTCCATTTCAAGGTGACCTTTTTTTGAGCGTTACCCCAAGTGTTTCTGCACACATACGGAACAAACAGTCTCCCAATAATTAACGCTAGCACTTAATGAAGTCCAGCTGCTGCAATAGCAAACTGAGGAGAGGCCAACCTTTGTAAACTAACTTGGGCTCTTCCAGTTACAGATGCTTTAAAACCACACTAGTACACTTCTCTTTGCCTAGTTCTCAAAGATCATTCATACCAAATAAGACAAGTATTCAAGATTAAGCATTTAATAACAAAGCTTATCTTTGAAGTAATATTTCATGCTGGCAAATTATATAAAAGGGCTGGATCAATTTCAGTGAATGCTGCAAAATTAATACAAATCCACAGCAGCAAATGAAAAACTAAAATGAAAATGTAAGTTGTTACAGACATAAACCTTTACAAATTCTAGAAGTATAGTTCCAAGAGAAAATTGGAGATCGCTTCTTTGGCAAAATCCATTCCTCTGAACTCATTTTCTGACAAAATATAAGAGGAGCTAACAGCCAACAGTTTATTAAAATAATGCCATTTGCCAGTTTATTCATTATGTTCATAAGTATGGTAAGGATACTAGGTGAATTTTATATGAGAATGTCTCCATTATAACTCATACCACGCGTCCTTCAGAAAAATCTACTCTTTCCACAAAGTCCTCTTTTAGACGTGTTTTCCTGCAATATTCCTTTATTCAACCCCTTATGTGCAATTTTTCCACACTGCAACACCTATAATGTTGTCTGATTTAAGTGGCAAGTTCCTAATCTCCATGGTGCATGGTGGATCTCACCTCCCACGTTTCTGTTTTATGTACGAGCACAAAATTCCCACTCAGGTTAATGAGAGATCTATGCACAGAGAGTGCAAAATACTAGTCAAGATCTACTGAAAAGAATTTTAACCTGTGCCTAAGAGGAAGCTACAGATACCTTAATATGATATTTCAGGGCTTGTCACATGGAATTAATCAGGACCAAAATAGATTGTGAATTTAAAGCGAGTTACCTATTCCTGATTAACTCCATGTGTGGATGCTCTTAGTCCAGAAGAAGAGTGCCTTATTCTGAATTAGTTTAATCCTTTATAAGTGGATTAAACTAATTCAGAACAAGGCACTTATTCTGGAATAAGTGTGTCCACACATGGAATTATTCAGGAACAGGTAATCAGGAATAACTCCCCATGCAGACAAGCCCTTAGATTGCAAGTTGATATCTCAGAGAAAGAGAGAAGGTCCAATTTTGCCCTCAATTACATAGGTGATTCAAACCCATGAAACTGAATCAGATGTATTCCGTTTCCAAAATCACTGACAAGGATAATGACTTTGACTGCAATAAACAGTAAATGGCCTTTACAAAGATACTGGGGAAGAGAATTAGCTAATTTACTTTAATTTAAACTAATTTACAAATTAGGAAATGTAATAATTTACTAATACCTCCAGCACCTCAGAAATCAACAAGGGGTCAATCGTGAACTCCAACCAAAACTGCAACACTTGTAACCACTCCACTTCTTGAACTAGCAAACTAACATTACATAGGTATTAAAGTACTTCCTAGACAATTCTGGGTGTCAACACCTTTCAAAATATAATTTAAAAACAAAATCATCAGTTTATACAATAACAGAGTCCTTGGGAAAAAATTGGTATGTGCACAGTAATACCGATTTCTAAGCTCAAATTCCTTTGTTTGCTTTAACACTAACTTTGGACCCTTCTGCTGCCTGAAGACTCAAAAGGAGTTGCATTTTTTTAAAAATTGCATAACGTGGCAACATTCCTCAGTGTATCAACATTTCTTGAACAGGAAGGTACCAAAAGGCTAACAGCCAAGAACTAAACTTTGTTCTACTCTACTAAAAATACTGCACTGATTAGCCAATTGCATTATTTATTTTCCTCTGATAAAAATAACCTTATTAAGAAATCGTAAGTATGCACTTATTACAAAGCAGTTCTGATTAAATTCCACAGTGCAGATATTTGGGAGAAGGGACGTGGGAGAACGAGAGAATATGACTGTCTTCATATATAGGATGCATGGCACAATATGCTGGCACACATACTCCATATATATATATATATATATATATGGAAGTATGTGTATAAAACAGCCATGGAAAAAAATGTCTATAACAAAACAGAAAATTTGGAGACATCTGTTAACCATGATTATCCTGTCTTAAAACTGAGCATTTTAGATTTCTTAGCTCCCTCTTTTGTTCAGTTTTGGTTCTCAAGCTTGCAGTTTTCTGCTCTACACTATTTATTTTTGTGCACTCTGTAACACAACCTGACAAAATTCTACGTGCTCATTCACCCAGAATGAATAATTTTTAAATAGGACAATAAAGTATCTTTATTTTTTTCATAAAACAATGGCCAAGATAAAGGGCTAGCAAGTATATTTTAAAGTTCAAGATGATTTTACAAGGCTTCTGCAAGCCATATAGCTTCTTCTCCAATTATAAAGTTCACCCATATACTAAGACAAAAATGTAAGGGAATGATCTACTTGAAAATGGAAAATGAGCTGCCAAATTTGGAGTGAGTTCCAGATTTTGAACCCTTCCTGTTCCCCAAATTGCAGTGTCCAAGTTTGTTTTAAAAGTCAATCACAAAACCTGACTCTGAGTTTAGATTCCATTTCTCTCCAAAGTTTGGTGCTGTTTAGATCTAAAGGGATGTTTGGGGCCCATCTTCACTCCACAAAGAGATGGTGATGTTTTGGACTTGTTTTCTGTCGTCCTCACCTGCCTCACAAAAAGTTACTTCTCTATATACAATGGACCACTGATCTTATGATATGCTTTAGATACTCAATTAAAGGATGGGAAAGCATTTCTAAAAAAGCAGCTTTTTTCTTCAAGGTGAAATAGGGAGGCAAGATATTACACATTAAGAAATACTAACATATTAAAGGTTTTAATAGGCAAGATCATGGAAGTTTGAAAACATGATTCATTTATGCTATATATTTATGTACAAGCCTATTAGGTTCTGTTGCGCTTTTTAACATTATCATGCATAAATATATATTCACTGTACATAAATATATACACAGGGTAAATGTATGCTAATAATCTTTTGAATTAATCATGTTATAAATCTGGTGCAGACAAGATGAAGCAATATGTCTAAATATTCCAATATTCTTTATTGTATTAGAGTATTAATACATATATGCATTTATATACAAAAATTATAAAAATATTTGTGGTTTATCAGCTTAAACTTTAATCTTGTTCATAATATAGACAGATTTTACTTTTATGGGAGGTAGCTTTATTATTTAACACTCCAACGGCAAGATTATGTTTTTCTATAAAAGAAAGGGACATACTTCTCTTCAGTCCTTAGAGTGCTAGCCTTCGTATTCTGCAATATGTTGTGGCTCAATTTTTATACACAGCAATTTCTTATCTGTTAGTTCAAGGTGAGTACTCCAGCTAGTGACAGTTATTTTACCAAACCTCTCAAAATACTGTACATGAAAAATGGTACATACAACTTTTGTTGTGTTCACTTTCTAGACAGAGAAATACTAATTGTCTTTTTAAAAAATCTCTATAGTATTTTGTCAATATTTTTTTATTACAGCAGAGCATGTATAAATATTTTATTGTAAACCGAGGGCCTAAAATAAACAGTTTAGTAAATAGTTATTACATTACAAGGAAAAACATCTGTGGAAACTGTTTTCCATGTAATTATTCTTGCTATTTTACATTAGCGCTCAACGTGAGTTTCTTTGGCTCTAACGTTTCACTTATTCTAAATCTTCCTCCTTGTTGCTATTATTAAAATCTTTAAAAGGTGCCAAATCTTAAATGAAGAAAAAAAATGATTCGCTAGAAATTATTCATATCACAGTGAGCCTCTACTAAACCTGGCAGGGGTGCAATATTTTCGGTGAAATTAACATAAAATATACAACTGCAAATTATCCAGGAAATAGCTATGTTCTTTACAGCGTGCATTTACATGGGGGGGGGGCAGAGTGAATGTTCTACTTATCTGTCTAGCACAAAGCTAAAAACAGTCTCTTCCAAAGCCAGCTTTAAAAGAAAATAATAGATCTGCATAGGGAACATGGTCCTTAAAGAGGATATAACAAATAGCTGGTTGGCAAAATCAACCTTAGAAATTACTGGAAATAATAATCAACCCTGGACATTTCTACTGCTGAATGCTAGCAATCCAGTTTTAGTTCTCTTCTTGATACATGGAATGCATTTCCTCTCTTAGGCCTCAGCCCTTTCTGCTAAAACACAAGAAAAATTGTAATACTGTGTAAAATGCAAATCTTGCTGTAAATATTTTATAAAATTGTTGCATATATCCCAAAAAGCTATAGGTCTTAATTGAGAGGAGGCTATTTTGCCAGTCAATATATGGAAATGTAAAATGCTAATTCATGTTTTTCTACTTGTAAAAAACCCTGGAGAACAGCAAAACCACAAATGCACTCACTTTAATATTATACATATAATTTGGCTCCCTCTTTACAATCCCCACTGTCCTGGCTTTTATCTCCCAATGGCTGCAGACGAAGAATCACAGAATCACTTTTACATCATCTGCACAGGAAGTCAACCCCCATCCTCTGCCAGCTTGGCAAAGGAGTAAGAGGCTGAGCTAACACACACTGCAAACAGGAACTGAAACAAGAAATTCCAGCCTTGTTACACAAGAAACAAGCCCTAAATGACATTAAACCTGATTGGAGAGGAACAGCATGCAAACAGCTTTTCACCAGTGAGAACTAACTTACATTAACAGCAGCCCAGACAGAAGGCACACAGGCAGATATGAAATCCGATGCAGCCCAATGTGCACACCTGCAAGTGTTAGGAGTCTCGAGATTTTTTGCTGAAGTGTTTTTAGCACACGTAGCTTTTGATTTTTAGACAGCTGATGATTGTGACACTAAGGCTTAAGACTCCCTCACTCGGTGTCATGCTGAAATCTGTCTAGAAGTTATTTTGTCTGATTAAACATACAGTCACTAGTGTTAGCCTTTATTCACTCACGTGCATGTTTATTTAGCAAGGGAAGGACTGGGGAGGGGGATAGTATTGTGTCTACTTTAAATGAAACTATCAAGTCATTACATTTTCAGCTCTCAATTGGTAGCTGATGCTGGCTTTAAAGTCTGAAAATGATAGCTTTCCCCCAACAGTTTAAAGGGTTTTCCCCCCAGTAGATTTCTTTATCTTCTGATTAGAGCTGAAGTTAATATGGTTGTTTTGTTTAACATCAATAATGCCAGAACAGATGATCTAGCGATCCCTTCTGGCCTTAATTTCTACGACAAAATGCTGTGTAGGTTTTATTTAAAAATACCATTTACTCTGTCTTTAGCTCAGAGGAGGCTGCTTGGTCATAATCCTGAAAAACCTTACTCTGTGCATAGTGCTTACTACCAGAAGAAATCCCACTGAAGTCAAAAGGACTACACAGAGTAGTAAGAGCATCAGGATCAAGGCCTAATGGGGGAAAGGGAATGGAAATTAAGTTGATTGGGTTTTAACTGTTGGATCATGCAGCACTCCCTCACATCAATAGTCTATAATTATGTAAGCAGTTCTACTGACTTCACGTGGGACCACACATGTGAATAAGGGCCACTCACATGAGTAAAGATTGCAGTATATTTTAGTTGAGGTCTAGTTAAGGTGCATAATGGAACCCAGTTGAAGACCTATGCATGTTTCGTTTGTGGGGTACAAGTTATCTCTTAAGACTTGTAGCTGCATACTGGTTTTAAGGCTGGATGCACAGCCCTTACTTTTACTAGAAGTAAGGGAACTTGCACCTACAAAGCCTAGAACCTACATTAAAGTGGGTTTTATGCTCATTAGAAGGCAGACATCCACAAAGAATACAACTTTTGCCCAGAACTCATTCAAAATACACTTTGATAATCAACTATGGAAACAAACTATATTTTCTTATTCAGGGCTCCACATCAGATTAATTTTACTGAATTTAACAAGTTTTGCTGTTAATGGATTTCACGCTGTGATGCCACTTTGAATACCTCTACCCAAATAAAATGTTGTGTACAATGGATGTGGTTTCACCACATTCCTAGATTGCTAAAGGCAGCAGTTCCCTCAATTTAATCACAAGAAAAATAGGTTATTGGACAAGGCTCTTTGATAGATATATTTTTGGTCTAAAATTTTTTTCACAACTAATGTTTATATAAAATAAATATGCAAGAGTGATATCACCATGCTCGCTGTAGTTAATGGTCTGATGGATATTTCCACTTAAAGGGGGAAAAAACCTTATTTGCAGGGTTAATAACCAAGGCATCCTGAGCCATAGCTCTACAAGTAACCGTGCCCTTGCTCTGTATTGCTAAAATTTGGCTTACAAGACTGCATCACACAAGTATCTTTAAAAAAAAACAAAAACGAAAGTTGTTACACAGACATTTCAGATTTCAGGGATTACAGTTGCACAAAGCACAAACCATTCAAGACTGGGTAGTTTATGACGATTTTCTGCACCAACCTCCAGAGCTGCTGCACTCAACATTGTTGAGCAGTTTGGCAGTGGCACTTAAAAACAACTGCATAGTTTGGTTTAAAAACAGGTTATGAAGCAGGTGCAGTAAGTTTTTTTCAGCAACAACTTCATAAGGAGTTTTTGGCATGTGAGGCTTAGTACCTATGCATAGCATCCACATTGCACCAATAGAGTGTAATGGCTCCAAATGGCCTGTTAGGCAAACCTGGAAAAGCTGTAAGTATTAAAGGCCTTGACAATAGACATTAATGCCTCCAACACTGACAAAATAAATTATAGATTTAAAGGTGCTGTTAAGAGTAATGGCAAGAATCCGTATTTAATTTTAATAATTCCCTATCAACATATTTAACAGCTGCGCTGTATGTTTTAAACATTTCTGTATTATCAGAACTATAAGTAATTCATGGGTTTTAATACACATAGTTTTTTTTAAAAGTATTCCGCCTCTCTCATACATTTCAGCTACAAAAAATTACTAGATTTGTAAGATTTAAAAACATTCTTAAGCAAGAACATTCAGACTTTTCCACCTAAACTCCAGACTGACATCTCTGTGAATTATGATAATTGCCAAAGTGACAAATTGTTTTTTTTTCCCTTCTAAACTCTGAAATTTCTTACTTTTTTGGGTTACTTCAATAAGACACTTTGCTTTTAAAGCATTATTGTCAGGTATAGATTCATTAAAAAAAAATAAACTGTTCCTTGACAGGTTTATCAATATAACTCTTTAGAGTCTAACGGAAATATTTTTTAGAAATTTACTTTTCACCATATGTGATCATTTTTGCACATTGTTGTCCAAGTACATTGAAAACAAGATAGTTTCATTTTTGTTTACAGCCAGCATCTAATCAATTTCACTTTCTGGTTCTGGCATACTAGTGTTATTCCTCTAAAAATAAAAATTCTTTCCATGCCTTTTTTTCTATAAATGGGAACATATCTATTAACATTAGATTTTTAAGATTTTTTTTCTGTTTTGACAGTCCTAAATTTTGGGTGTAAAAACTTAATCTGATCATGACAAAATTCCTATGTATATTTTTTTACTTTAACTATTTCTTAAATATCTTAAGAATTAGACCATGTCAGAGAATATCAGCTACCTACATCTGGCCACAGTTTTGTTCAGCACTGTCCGGTTACTGAACATTGCATGATCTTTCATCATTTGATTTTTTGTTGCGGACATTTTTCTCTTGATAAAAGTCACAGATGCAGAATTAGAAAATGATAGTCCATATCCCCATATGCTAGAGAAGACATATTGGCAATGGGATGAGTAAAACAAGCTGTAACAAATGACATGCTGTTGATACTAGCTGATACTGATCATCTAACACATGGAGCAAAACTGCATTTGGTTATTCTGGAGTAAAACCTAGAGTCAATGGATTTACTCTGGCATAACTGAATGAAAAACAACAATTTTTACAATTTTACAACAATTAGTCTTAGAATTATACAACAACACTATATTCAAAGACACTGATCTTATTCTTTGATAGGTATGGGTGAGCTTACACAAGACAACACATTTCCACTCTATACGGCTAAATTCAGTGCCTTGCATAATCACAGGTTTCAGAGTAGCAGCTGTGTTAGTCTGAAAAAGAAAACGAGTACTTGTGGCACCTTAGAGACTAACAAATTTATTAGAGCATAAGCTTTCGTGAGCTACAGCTCACTTCATCGGATCCGATTGCATCCGATGAAGTGAGCTGTAGCTCACGAAAGCTTATCCGATGAAGTGAGCTGTAGCTCACGAAAGCTTATGCTCTAATAAATTTGTTAGTCTCTAAGGTGCCACAAGTACTCCTTTTCTTTTTGCGAATACAGACTAACACGGCTGCTACTCTGAAACAAGACAACACATGACTCTGCATCTAAAGGCAGGGTTAACCTCTGCATGTGGTTATATTTACTACAGTACCTAACTGTTTATACATATATAAAGTTCAGCGTATACTTTATCTCCTACCTGCAGTGACATTTTTCATAGTCCTCCTCTCCACCAGTGCAGGAGCTGGAAAAGAAGGTAACGTCTCACCATATGGGGTTTTGGCTGCACCTACAGGAAACAGGAGGTAAAAAAACTCAACTCTTCCCCGTGAGGTCAGCACCTCATTTACCCCCAGTGCATGGGTTAATTGCAACACAACAAAACAAAGAGGAAAGAGATTCAGGGGAGGCAGGAGAAAGTGTGTTGCTGAAGAGGAGGACTATGGAAAACACCATTACTAGTAAGTAATCATTCTTTTTCATACCTCCCCTCTTCATCAATCTAGGAGTTGGAAAAGAAGTTCAGTCCTCACCATATAGAAATGTAATTGACAATAGAAGCAGGCAATAGCCCCTTACCTTAAAATGACTATAGTATCTGACAGATCCTATGACTGAAAGTGCATTTTCTGCAGAAGTTAATACAAGTTTATGGCGGGTAGGAAAAATATGTACGTTTGACTCAGTTGCTACTCTTTAATTTTCAAAAAGTTACATTCCATCTGAGAATTGCTTACAACTCCCAGCAGAATAAAGCTTCATGCAGAATGGAGAGACTTAAGATCCTGTTGTTCGAAGTATTCTTGCATAGGCCTTGATCCACCTGGAAACTGTAGTATTTGGCTGTATTGTGTCTTTCCCTAGCCAATAAAATAGGACAAATAATGCTTTTGAGTTGTAAAATAGCATCATTAGTCCAAGGTAAGAGTCAATGTTTTGCCTGACAAAGAATGAAAACTGTCTCTAAAGAAAAGCAGATTGATTATGATAGATCAACAGAGTTACTGGTTCATTTAAAATCTGATATTACTTTAGGAAAGTCTGATAATGAAACTAAAATCTTCTCTCTCAAAGTTCAACTGAAGACACAGAGGCAATTGTTAGAACCTTCCTGCTAAGAGACAGGGCCACAAGAAATAAATTTTTTAGTAAAGCAAATTTAAAGGAATTGAATCTGCCAATTCAAAACTAGAACAATACATACACCTCAATCTGGAATAATCTAAAGAGAGAAGAACATGAAGTAGAAATCTCTTGATTCCTTAAAGAGTCCAGAAAGTTGCTAATAAGTTGACCCACAAAGAGTTTCCACTACAAAAATCCAAAATAAAAGTGACCAAACATGTTTGTTACTTACTGCAGAGCAACTGGTTCACTCTGCACCAAGAACTTGACAGAAAATGATGAGTCAAAGGTGTACTGAAACACACAGTATATTTAAAAGAAATGAAATGCTCTTCATAGGTCAGAATAATGTGCATGAAATTCTTGCTGTTGAAAAGTTTCTCTCTACACTAAAGAATGATCAGGAAAGAAAGTACTCCGATTACTCAGGAGATATGAAAATAATATTTTTATCCCTCAGGAAGGAGTGAAAAATTATACTTGACCTGATTTGCTAATCAAGTATGATTATCACAATGAAATTTGCTCTAATGACCATTTGTAATGGGCAGTCTCTTGACTTAAAGGACCAGGTTAAAGTCTCCCCAAGATTTGCACTGCCATTTAATTTGATCCTTATTTAAAGGCAATGCACCAACTGTATCCCTTTGAAGTAAATGGAGTTACATTGAAAATGAATTTGGACCTATATCTAATAGACAAACATTCTGATTTGTCCATTGGATGATCAGACAAGTTTCAGTGTACATAACTTGATAACCCTCTTATTCAAATACAGATGTTTTCCATAACAGGAGAAGGAAGGAAGGAAATGTTTTGGACCTGATCATCAGAAGTGCTGAGCATTTGCAGCTCCCTCTGAAGTCAGTGGGTGCAGGTGCTTAAAACCACAGACGTGATTTTTATTAGGAAGTGTTCTTTATCAGTGTTCTTATTAGTAAGAAAGGGACTTAGAGCTACCTTTCTAGTACTGTGCACTTTCTCTTCCCACTGTCCAATGACAGGGTAGACTGGAACAGCGTCCACACCTCCCCAAAAAGATAAAATGAATGGTGCATGGACATTTTATAACTTTGGCCAAAGATGTTAAATTTTCCCATATATGCACTTCTTTGCCTCCCACCCCTATTTGTTTGTTTTTAGGTAAGCCCAGATATCTTGCTAGTGCAGAAACAGAAATGGTAGCTGATTTCCTTGCAGCTTTGGATGAAAAGGCATTAAAAACTGCACCACTGGATTGGCAAGACTTGAAGAACAGGGAAATCTTCTTTCTCCAAGAAAAAGCATAGTAGTGCTTAACTACAGCAACCTGCCTGTTAAAACATCATAAACACCTAGATTTCAAGACAGAATTGGTACAAAGCTACAGGGACAAAGAAGATCCAAAAGCTGTACATAGAATTACAGTATAAACAACCAGTGGAACCTGTAGATGTGATGGTGTACAATATGGCTCCTTTATATCGAAGAGAGAATGTAACTGTTGCTGTTCTAGGACCTCTACAATCTTCTCTACATACCTTATGACCACAGAAATGACAATCTTCTCACAGGAAGACGTTATCCCCTTTGACTAGATCATTCTTGCTCATGTGCAATTAGTGGTAGCAGGAACTGATTAAAGGGAACCTAATGTTGAGTTTTAGGGGTTTTTTTTTTGTTTTTTACGTATTCATCCTGTTGATGAATGCTATCTTTAATTCTTAATTTCTTCACTGTTTAGAGATAATGAAGTTTAATTCAGTTTTAATTTAATCTAAAAAAACTGGTTCTTTTCAGCATCTTTATCCAAAAGTGATGCAGAGTCGATAAACTTTTCTAATAAAAAAGAAAACTATATGAAAAACATTTTAATAGAGAAAATATAACTTCAAAGTGAAGTCCTTCAGGAAAAGGGAAATCAAGTATGTCATATACAATTATACCGTCAGATGCCACGTTTTAAAGAAATCATTTTGTTATTGTTTAGGACCTCAATTATTTAGTAAATTGGTTAATTTCTTAAGCAAGCACTGGTGCCATTGAAGGCAAAACTCTGTACAATTCAAAGCAGCAGGATTCAAATGTGAAGAAATAAACAAATTCATGTAAAGAACAAAAGATATCTTTGCAGCATCACTCTAGAAAAGTCTGAAGAACAGACCTGAAAATGATAGAGCTTTGTTTATAGGAAGATTCTGATTCTTTGTTTTTTTTTTAAATCAGGAGAAAGGTAGAAAGGTCTGATTGGAAACTGAGGTGCTGACTTTATAGTGGGAAAGAGTTGAGTAATTTTGCCACCCATAGTTAGAACCAAAATTTCATATGGTGAGAACTTACCTTCTTTTCCCACTTCAGGGTTGGTGGAGAGGGACTCTGTGAAGACTGTGTGCACTTATATTCATAGATATGTGCCCACAGATGTACAAATAATCCAAGAAGCAGGCAGAAAGTATTTCTGCAGACTGCTAAATACAATTCTCGTTTTTTTTATTTGGGGGTAGGGTTGTTGTTGTTGTTTTTGAAAATACAATAATTTTCAAGGTTAACAATACCACTAAAGTGAAGAACAAGTTACAGCATCAAAATATCACAGATTACACACATGAAAGTTTACTGGAAAGAGACGTTTTTGCCACACTAGTTAACAGATGTTGAAAGACTGTGAATTGATTGAGATGCCTGCTAATGATAACTCTGAAGACACATCAGACTTAAAACTCAAACTAATTACAGAAAAGGTGTTTTATCAACTGCTCCCCTTTATGAATAAATATGAAACTACCAGGAAAATGTTTAAACGAGTTTAATCATAACTGCATATGAAAATTGGGTTGAAGGGCAAAAAGGATTCTTAACACGGTTAAGAGAGAATGAAAGCAATATAAAACCGTGATCACAGACGATTATGCATGAATCATGCAAAACAGGAATGTTGTCATAGCAGCTATAAAAATGTCAGTGAAAACTGAACTACTATTATGCAAGGTGTAAATGAAACGAAAAAATGCAAGAGGAAAATACGAATGAATATATTAAGGAAAACACTGTTTCTTTTCTGGTAGATAAACAAGCAAAACAAAATACATTTTCATGAAACAGAGTAATTTCTAGGGACAAATATGCATAGATAACAATTGTAAGAGACCATAGCTTAATTCTGATGAAGTGGGCTGTAGCTCACGAACGCTTATGCTCAAATAAATTTGTTAGTCTCTAAAGGTGCTGCAAGTACTCCTTTTCTTTTGCGAATACAGATAAACACGGCTGCTGCTCTGAAACATAGCTACACTGTGTATCTGGATGACAAAGTTATTAGTATTTCTGGCAACAAATTTTCCATGTGGCAGAAAGAAAGAATGGGCTAACATGTACAATTATGAAGACCATTTTAAAATAGGAAGCCAATTAGATATTGGATTCTATTAGGGCCCAACATTTCCTGCTAAAGTCCATGCGAGTTTGAGCTCTGGCCCTGAATGAAACTACACTATTAACTATTAATACTGTAGTTTAATTATTAGTGGTGTACATTTACAGTGCCATATCCTCCTACTACATATGTACCATGCTCACCACTGTGTTATTTAAGTATCTACATGAATCATTACTTATTATTATTAACAATAACAGAGAACTAATGTAAAACTCAAAACAAGCGCTTTAGGTAGGCCAACAATTACATTTAGGCTTATAGGTATAATACATATTGCATTCTAAGACTCTCAATCCTGCAACAAGTTCCATGCAGACAGATGCCTACACAGGCATAGAGCCCCACTTAGGACAACAGTATTCCATGCACACCCAGAGGTTTATATAGGCAAAGCACATATGAGGATCAAGGCCCAAATACGCATTTCTAAACAGAATACATGTAGCTCATAAAGGTTTGTATACCAGTTTTTCCTTTCTAAAAACAACTTTAAATAGTAGACAGCTACCTTAACGTGTGATTCCAGTACTACTTATTAATTAAAAGAAATCCATAAAGAATTAGATGTTTAAAACAAATACTACATTAATGTATAAGGGTTGTGCTTGCAACTGTGCATTAAAAGAGCAACACTTAAAATATGCTTTAAAAATATGAAAGTTTTACAAATATATTTTGAATTCTTAATGTGTTCATAAATAATTCACACATTCAACCGTTAAGTCCAGAAATATGTTATCATTGATCACTTGCATTTAATGCTTCAAAAACAATCTGGCACATTTTTTATTTGCCTTAACACTTGAAAGCTATTACAAAGACACTGTATTCCAGTGTTATCATCATTGCTACCATGTATACATTTTAATTCAGCACTGGGCTACACTACAAATCTATGCTGGTATTACTACGTCACTCACAAGTGTGGAAAATCCACACCCCTGAGCGATGCAGTTATACCGACCTAACGCCAACGCCTGGTGTAGATGGGAGGTCTTCTCCCATCAACATAGCTACTGCCTCTTGGAGAGGTGAAGTCCCTGCACCGATGGGACAGGCTCTCCTTTCATTGTAGATACCATCTTCACTTAGCATTGCAGCTGTGCTGCTGCAGTACTGTAAGTGTAGTCAAATCCTAATACTTGGCCAAAGGCCTGTAGGGTTTCCCTCTCAAGAATCAGACAGTTTTGTCTCAGTCATTTGACACAATGTCATGACTGGATGGAAAGGAATTTTGTTTACCAAGAAGCACCTTTCAAAATTTTGCCAATTTAAATAACTGAGAATTCAAACCGCATGTTTAACTAACAATGCATAAGAAAAATAGAACATTTAAACAGAATTAATGCCTTCCTTTAACACATTATTGTATTAAGATCTCTATTCTGAAATGTGCTGACTATCCTCAGCTCCCAAGTCGATGAGAGTTGAGAGGACTCAGCATTTCCCAGGATCAGGCCCTAACAATAGAAATGTCTTTGTATCCTAGAAGGAAATGCATATGGAAAATACTTCCACCTATGCAGATGCTATTTGTAAAGGGTGGTAAGCTCTGTATCTGGATCCACTTTGTATTAACAATGAATATATATACTCAGATAGTACAGTGATGGGCAGCAGTATAAAACCATAACTCGCTTTACATATATACAAATACCTGGGTTGGACAGTTATGTTATTAGCTGAATCAATGAAAACTATAACAAAGAGATTCATGCTCCAAAAGGTTCTTAGATACATTCTGACTGTAAAATCTCAAATCTTTTAACTGCTCTCTTGATGTTATCTCTGTGATTTAGTTGTCTATCAATTAATAGCTCTTTTACATGTGAAAACAACTTTCTACACACTGTTGCCTTTTAAAGTCTGTGCATTATCCGAGTTCTTTGGGTTTGGCCTCAAATTTGTTACACTAATTATTCTTATTTTTGGTCATGGTTTTATATTTAGAATACATGTGTCAATTTACAGAAAAAATGTAGATGATATACATTCTGTATGTGTCTGTGTTTCTGGCAAAACAATTGCACAACTTGAAACACAATATTCAGGAGGGATCAGTGGCATTTTATCACAGATTAGGTGATACAGATGTTTGGGATCCTGTGTTACCTGAATCAAAAATATCATTAAAAACACACTGCAGCTCATTGCTCAGCAACATCTATTTGTTTTTTGCACTGAAATTTCTTTTTGCCTCCATCATTACAATTAGATGATTTGGTAGTTCCCCATCATCCAGAGGATGCTAAGGCCTTGTCTACACTACGGGGGGAAATCGATCTAAGTTACGCAACTTCAGCTCTATGAATAACGTAGCTGAAATCAGCATACTTAAATCTACTTACCGCGGGGTCCACATTACACTATGTCAACGGGAGATGCTCTCCTGTCAACCTCCCCCTTGCGCTTCTCGTTCAGGTGGAGCACAGGAGTTGATGGGAGAGTGATCTGCGATCGATTTAGTGGGTTTTCACTAGACCTGCTAAATCGACCGCCGATGCATCTATCGCCATGCATCGATCCCCTGGTAAGAGTAGACAAGCCCTAAGTCTATAAAGCAGTCCAAGATACAGACCACAAAGCTATTTCAATACAACTGCCACTATTGTCCCCTACAGCTGTAAAATGAATAAACTGGGAGTCCTGCTTTATGTATTCCCCAACATAAATTAAGTACAGGTTCTGGAGACCATCCTAGTTTACAATAATCTGCCCATTGTTACACTCTATGGCTCTCAAAATAGTTTGCCAGAAGAATACACGTAACGAATTGGGAGGAGCTGGGAAGAATATACAGAGATGATTGGTCTGTATATTTGTGTGTGTACTTATAAAAAATTAATACGTTGACTGGACACCTTATCTTAGACTAGTAAAAATCCAAAATAAATAAATAAATGAGAGACAAATCTAGAGGGAATGCTTTGCCACAAACGTGGCACAAGGACCTATCAGTGGCCAAATTATTGAATATTCAAGTGTCCTACTGCTCCCTCAGCCACAGGA
The DNA here is from genome assembly GCF_009764565.3 of Dermochelys coriacea. NCBI lineage: Eukaryota > Metazoa > Chordata > Testudines > Dermochelyidae > Dermochelys > Dermochelys coriacea. The sequence continues at coordinate 17,205,996 of NC_050079.1, read as the reverse complement.
GAAAGATCTATTAAGAGCTTTCTGTGATTTTTGCTGTTGTCATGGATGTTCTCTTCCCCCATCGGTGGAGCCAGTTGCTTAGCATGCCATCCTCCTAGGCATCTAATAGAGACTGCACATCAGAGGCAGTGGTTGGTGGGGGAATAGGGGAAACACTTGAAACATGGTCAGGTCAGCACAACAGGAGGTAAGGAGTACAGAGACTGCAAGAACTACAGACTTTTTTTGATATACTCCTGGGTAGACTCCCCAATGCTGGCAAATGTTTCAAAGGGGGAATCCCCTCTCTCTGTGGACAGAAATGTTTCAAAGACCTTCTGCTCTCTAAAAATTCCACTCCAAAAACCCCAGACCGTTTCCTAACTAATCATGACTAAAGGGGCCTGACTCTGTGGCTAAAAACCTTCCTACAGCCCATAGCTTAAAATAAAACAAAACATTTACCATATACCTGCTCCAGGTATGTATCCAGTCTGTTCAGTCTCCAGGGACTCTGCATGGGACTCAATATGCTTCTGTGGTTGGGTACAGGATATGAAGGGCTAGAGTGCTGAAGGATAATTTTTCAAAGCAGTGCGTGGGAGTAGTGTTGAAAATTTCCTCCATACTACTTTGAAAATTTCAACCTACTCTACTGAATTACAACCAGGGCCTCTAACTCCTGAGTATACAGCCAAGAAGTAGAAGAGGGAGATGCAGCCCAGTTAACAGGATGAAATACTTGGCACTGTTTAAAAACTAAACTGTAAGAAGTGATAACGTAATTATTTAACCATGCTACGGAGGTGTCTTGTATTACAAGACAGAGATCATTTTATTGACTATTATTTGAAAAGAATAAAGTATGAGTTTAGAAAGCCACTTTTCATTTATTTTGTGTGCGTGTGAGTATGACAAAAAGTTAGTGCTGCTGAAAGATGTTGGACCGTCAAATCTAGTGACTAAACCCCTCTACTCACTGATCACCCGCACCATGGGCCACAGCAATGCAAGCTTCCCTGGCACACTACTGCACCAGTATGCTTTCATCCTGACTTGGAGGCTATGATGGGCACTCTCCTTGCCAATTTAGATCCCTAATTTCTCTATCAGGACTCTGAATAAGTAACAATTCATGGTGGGTGTTTTTTGTAATATGGACTTTGGTCCACTGGGATTCAAGTAAGACCTCCAACTCACTTCTCAAAGGCCACTGAACGGTAACTACCCTTCCATCACCACCAATCTGGGCTAGATTTGTAAAATGAAAAACTCTAACTCATTACCTTTATTATAAGTAAAGCTACCTTAATAATAAGGAGCTATATGCCCTCCTCTGCTAGAGTATATGAAGGAGTGTGAAACAAGCATTGTTAGGGCTCCTCGCCCATAGGACAGACACAGCACAGGCTCTGTAAACTTTGGAGTAGGTGGGCTATGAGCGGACCAGAGGAGCAATCACTATCCAAGATATTTATGCCTCTGAAATACTGGATTAGCATTAAAAACATATGCGGGAGTCCCAGGTGGTGGAATGAGCTATAACTGCTCTTCCCATACCTTCAATATCCTTGAAGGTAAACTCACCGGTAGAACAGTCCCTAAGTCAACTCTGCTTCCTGGGTGAGATGGGACCACAGAGAGTTGTGGAGTTGCTCAGGATCTACAGGGCCTGAGAGAAGTTTGGTTTCCCATCAAAGTTTCTGTTCAACGCTTTTCTGATCTTCTAAACCCAACTGAAAGACAGTTGTGAGCTGAACCTTGTGAAGCTCCTCCTAGTCACTCCCAGTCTATAGGTTTTTCAAGGGAGGAAAGCATGTGGCCCTTTGATATCGGATGCGATACACAATTTGTGCCTTGGCACACTTACCACAGCTTAGTCCTACAGAACTGAAATCCGTTACCCATACTGGGATTATGTACCTGTAGTTTTTTATAGTCTTCTGAAGTTTGCACTGTAACTTATTTACACTTCTGAGGAACTGACATTTGCAGCCCTCCCAGAGAGAGGCACCACACTTTTCTCAGCTCCACATGTACTCTATCAATGCTACGGTCTCCAATACTTCTGGTACTGGAATTCAAGCTTTACCATATATACATCAAGGTATTACTGCACACAGCAGAAATTTGGTGGTACAATAATTAATGTATGAAGTGTATATATTATATGTGTGTAAGTTAAAGGAAGAAGTTACTTATTTCAAATAGCATAAAACAGTTCCATCTGTAATCAAACAGTACACTGATATCAGAATCCCATGCACGACATAGGTTTCGATCACTGATTATCAACCTCTGTTTTACTTCTTAAGTTAAAAGTGCATATCAGCTTTCCAAAGGAGACCTCTCTTTCAGGTTTCTTAACAAAAAGTGTGTGTGTGGGGGGGGGAAAAGCAGGTAAGACTTTAAGATCACTGTGGTCCAATCAGCAAGGATCTCACCCTTCAAGTCTGCAAACAAGAGATTACATTAACACCTGGTACAAACGCTAACATTCTTAGATATCTTTATCTTCTATTTGACAGACCTGAAACCCTTGCCTAGCACTACTATGGAAATTCTTGTGACTGACAGTGTATATCTTGCATTTATAAAGAGGTTTTTTTAATCTTTGTGTCAGTCTTTAATTCTCCCTTCAATATTTGTGCATAATTCACATTAATGATAATGGGAGTTACATACTTGCATTGAGAGGAGAATAGCCTCCTAAATGTAAAATTATTCTAGGAAAACCATTATGCTTATCTAAGATAAATGCTGCACATGAACATATGGGACACATAAAGTGCACTGTAGGGTCCTTGAAGGATCTCTTACAACATATGCCTGGAGTGACATGTATAAGAAACTCCTTTGTCATCTATGCATCAAAATAAACTGATCTCTTGGGCCATTACATATATTTATAACATCTGTACAGATAGGAAAAAAATACTTCTTTGCAATTGTCAGAAAATGACCATACAGCTGCAATAGAAATACAACCCTTCAGATTACAACACTTGACTGCAGCTTGTTATGCTAGGGATCTCAGCAAAGTATTGCTTTAAAAAAAAAAATCTGAACATGTGAAAAGTTGAACCTTCTAAAGTCCAGAACTGTTTGAAAAAAAAAAAAAGAATAGCACTGAAAAAACTTTTTAAGCATTTTGTTTTGATGATGTGCCTCAGGAATTCATCACATTTAACTGGGAAAATGTGAGCCATTAAACCTATTCAATGTCATGACATGCAAAATTGAAGCATAATTGCTCCTAAGTGGTTGACAACTGGCAAGTACTTTTTATATGGATAGAGGAAAATTTATGCTATAAAATGTAAGATATTGTCAAAAGTTTGATTTTAATATAAATGAAAATGCTACAAGAGGATTCAAAAGGGTAGAAAAAGCCCAGCAGTAACACTTTTACAATCACACATTTAAAAGCTTTGAAATGAACAATCATTACATCTAAACCATTTGCCCTCAAAGTTTAAAAAAAACAGCATGAATATTAACAAATGATTAGAATAGTGAATTTCAAAAAGAGTAACAAAAACAAGTAGCCCATGAGAGGCTTGGTTTAAAGAGTTTCTTACCAATCATATGGTTTGCAACATGGATTTGTATCTCTCTTTCATTCTCAAAGGTCATCTGGCACTTGATGCACTGATAGGTCTTTTTCTGTTTAATAACCAAAAAGAGATTAGAGAAAACTGTACTGTAGCATAGAGCAGATGTGATTAAAAATACGGCCCGTTATATAGGCTGAACATTTCTCCTACCTAATCCTTTTTTCCATATACCAAGGTTGCATAGGGTTTTGAATGAAAACTCAAGGTGTACTAATCTCCTGCCTTCAGAGGGCTTTAATTTCAAAGCAAAAATTTCAAATGATAGTCTAAATCAGGGTTTCAATGCTGAGTACTTGAAAACCTGATAACTTGATTATGACATAAACCCTCTATTATTGACATTTTACCCAGAACATTACAAACTTCTGCGCATGAAAACAAAATACTTTTAAAAGGAGATCTGTTTGCTTTCAGAAAAAGATCAACTTTAAATTTTTTTTTTACTGTACTGAGCGAAACTGAAAGTACAATAAGCCTAAGACCAGTAGTAACTCGGGGAAAGGAAAGTGTGAATATATTTAGTACAGGTCTCCCATTAGAAATCTTGGAAATCCTACAGTAATATGAGAAATAATTTCCTTACACTGTTTGTTGTATGTTTTCTGTGTCATAATGCCATACTAATAAGGCTTAGCTGCAGAAACCAGGAGACAGTGTGAAGATGCAATTACAAGCCATTTATTCAAACAGGGAAAATGCGGTTTGTACTCAGATTGACAGTGGTGTGTACTCTGGTGGTGTGACAGGGAAGAATAATTTGCAGAGAAAAAATAATTTGCAGGGAATAAAATGCACTCGACAATTTAGAAATTCCAAGTTAAACCAAAAAACACCAGTGCTAAACTTGTGCAGATTTACAGATCTCTCTACAACGTCTCCCAATGCCGTTTTTAGGGGAGCTAATGCGGCCTACAAAAGATAAATTGGATTAGATATTTGTAAAGTATGTAGAAATATTAAAATGTGTTCATGTGTGGGTTTGAGTAAATAATACATGCACATTTGAACAAACATTGACTATCTAAAACATAAATGCATAACTACGTGCTTCATACGTATGCTTAATTACTGCAACAGAGCATACAAATGAGGTAAACATTTTTCACAAGCATTTGTGCACGTGCAGTTTAGAAAAACTGGGCCATTCTGCATAGAGTTTATTAGGAAGAAATTATTACCACAGTAATATTGTGGAGTGGCTCTTTCTGCTGCCATCACATTGTGTCATGAGTACTCAGGGCCTGCCTCTCCAACTCCTATTTTGGACAGCCCCATAATGTGTGCATCTAATCACTGTTAAAAAAACAAAACAAAACCAAGCGCCACGTTTTCAGCGCTAGCCATTAATGATAGAATCCCACTTTTGTAGTTAATTGCCCATCACTTTGAATTATTTACATTTGTGTATATTTTAATATCTAAATTATTTCTTGTTGCATTCCCTCCACCCCTAAGCCCATGGGTTGAACCCAGTTTCTGGGGCAGCAGTAATAAATCCAAAGATTTGGAGGAGTGTAACAGCTGACTGCCTCACCCTCCATGTACAGGAGCCAATTTCCTTCAACACTTTTCTGAGGAGAGAAAAAAAATAGGTGCTACCAATATTTTCATTACTACATTCAACCTCAGCAAAAGGTTGGAGATCAAGATTAACGAACATGGCACGGTACCCTAATAACAGGTGCAACTGACTATATGTTTGCAATGTTGTTGTAGCTATTTTAGTCCCAGGATATTAGAGAGACAAGGTGGGTGAGGTAATATCAATCATTGAACCAAACTTCTGTTTGATGAGAGAGAAGTTTTTGAGCTTACACAGAGTTCTTCTTCAGATCTTGGAAAGAAACTCAGAGCATCACAGCTAAACAAGGATACCTCACACCAGAGAAGTAGATCACATCATGGAACAGGTCATCCAAATAGCCCAAGAGAACCTGCTTCAATACGGGGGGGGGGAACCTCTGACCATACATCCCTAGTTGTCACCAACCACCCCACACTGGAATCCATATGGGGTATCATCAAAAAATTACAACAGATACTCGATAGGGACTACATCTTAAAAGAAATCGTTCCTCAACCCCCCCCCCCTTCTGGCCTTCAAAATAACCCCCCAAGCTTTTCAAGCTCATCATTAAGCAAGCTCCCCACAGACCAGGGCCCATCAACTCAAAGAGGCACTAGACCTTGCCAGAACAACAGATGCAGAACCTGCAGACATATCTCCATTGCTACGGTGATCAATATCTCCAATAACACACCTTTCAAAATCCTTGGGTCCTGCACTTGCCTATCACAACATGTGGCGTACCTCATCCATTGCACTAAGTGTCCCAATAACAACTATGTTGGTGAAAGCAGACAATCACTATGCTCTTGAATTAACTTGTATAGAAAAATGATAAAAGACAAAAACATTATATCACCCATGGGTGAACTCTTTTCAACGAACTATCACTTCATATCTGACCTCTCAGTACTCGTCCTCAAAAGAAACCTGTACAGCACCTTCAAAAGGCAAGCCTAGGAGCTTAAATTCATTACTTTGCTAGACACTAAAAATCATGGTCTTAATAAAGACACTGGATTTATGGCTTATCACAACAACCGGTAACCCATTAACCTCACTTCTTTGTCTTAAGACTGCAGGGATATTAACAGCACACTTTACCTTGAATGGTCCATTAGAATATGTGTTTTACTTATGCTAAACAATCTGTTCCACCTTGTATTTAGCTATGACACTCTTGAGTATCTTTCCCAGACCTGAAGGGCTTTGTGTAGTTCGAAAGCTTCTCTCTTCCACCAGTAAAAATTGGTCTAATAAAAGATATTACTTCACCCACCTTGTCTCTCTATTTATATGAATTTTATGTACACACAATGCATACTGTACAAAGTGAGTATGTATGTTGGTACACACACAGGGCCTTACATGTTGTAAATCATTATGGTTAGTTTAAACGTAGTAACATGAGAGAAAATATGATAATGGGATAAAACAATATGTTGTTGGGTGAAAATTGAATCAATCAGCCAACAGCACCTGTGCAGAGGGAAATAGTTTGGATTGGATATAGACCACCAGATGAGTCAGAAATGTCTCCCCTCCCCCCTGCCTCCCAGACTCCAGCCTAAAATGTGGGGTGCAAATGGAAAAAAGGTTGGATTTCTGAAGCACTGCTTTCCAGGAGTCTGTCACAGCACACAAGCATGAGTGCAAACACACACACTTACCTGCATAAACCAGGTAGACATATATATGTGCATGTACACACTCACACATACATATACACACACAGGTGTCTCTAACTCACAAGTTCACCTCGGAAACATTGGAAAAATCAAATGGCCACATTCAAAATGTGAAATCTTCCCCTCCTCCAAAAACTTTTAAGTCTGGATCTAGGGTGTTAGTTTAGATCTCTAGTTAAAATCTTTCATAAGTTAATTAACTCATTAATTAACAAGGACACTGGTTCAGCTCAACTAACTATTCAGACCTTTAAAATTACATTAACACATTGTATTTATTTATAAAGAATTTTCTTGTGAATTTTATTGCTTGTGAAAGATGTGTATTACCAGATTTGGAGACTGGAGTTTTGTTTATCCTAACCCAGGCAGTGAGTCTGAACTTCCCTATTCCACTCAGCCAACATACAAAAATCCCAACTTGTACAGACTGCCTTTGGAGTGAGAGGGTACATTTCAATCTCCATCTCAACTCTATCCTTGGTCTCAGCTGATCTGCACACACACACAAGGCCACCAAACAGCCATTTGTGGTGATCACCTGAACTTATACCTTAGCAGTAAATGGTTCTATAGCCTATTATCAATTCCCTTTTTAAAAAAACCACTTTTGTTTATATCAACAGGCATTTTTTTTTTAATGAAAACCCACAAAGTTAGCTTACTCATAGTATCAGGAATAACCTGCCACTGCCATTCTTGTGGGAATCATGGATCCTGTGATCTTCATATTTATTTGTTAACATACACCTCTTACTTCTGGAGAATTTTGGAATCAGTGGGTGGATATGATGACAAACTGTTGAACAAACTTCACTAATAGAAAGGTTATGCTTGAGGCGCTAATGGGATGCATGTAGCACACCTCTGAATGAGATGATTTGACTTTCAAGAGCAGGCTTAAATGCCTCATGGGGGTCAAGAAACTTAAATCCTCTTCTGCCATGGAATAACAGAATGATAAATAATAAACAACAACAACAAAAGATTTTTTGGGTGATAGGGTCTTGGTTTTTTCCCCCCACAAATGGCTATTTTTCCCATGGGTTTTCCAGACTGCCCCCCTTTAAACCTGGAAGTAAAATCCTATTCTACATAGGAAATGAAAACATTCCTCCATTCAGGTAGATTTACAAGGGAAGAGAGAAAGAAAAAAAAAGTGGAAGGAACTACACCCCAGAAGAGAGTAGGGAAGAGAGAGAACTGAGTGATGAAGCAGAAAACAGGATCTGTTCACCCCATTTTCCAGGTCTCTTCAACTTGTTCCCTTAACATGTTTACTTTAGGTGGGTCATATAGAACAATGCAAATTAAGATGGCTATTGAACTGAAATCCTGAGCATTTGCCACTGTCAATGTTAAACAACTGTTGTTCTTTATAGCTACAGAAATAAAATTATGAGAAATGTGTGCCATAAAGAAGAAATAGCTACATTTTTGAGTGTAGGAACTTAATTTCTCCAGTATTAAAAATATGCATCCTCACATCATCTGTCTCAAAACTAAATCAACCAGGCATGCCCCTCTGGATGAAAACATTAGCCACGCTTGTTTTTCCAGCAAATGTGTAAGAGCCTATCAATGATTATTCACAAATGAAGCCACTTCCTAGAAAAACGGAGACTTGATATATAGTGTTTGTAATGAAAAATGAAAGTATTAATTCTAACATGGCCAAGATAGAACAAAAGGGCTCAAAAAAGGGAAAGCAGACAGAGTCCTCAGGATGGGCTGTACTATAGCAGAACCTACAATACTCATATTCAACAGAAGGACACATTAAGAAGTTCCTAGAAGAGAAAACCTTAGCCTTATTTGTCTCTGAAATAATTTAAAAAAACTATAAGAATCATAAATACTGCTGAAAGTGGTGATTTTAGAAAGTGGTAAGTTTCCACAACAAGAGTTTATTTTATGTATCCCTCTTGATATTTGGAATGAAATATGCTTGATATGCCTTGAAAACTATTAATGCAGGCCTCAGATGCAGACATTTCCTAAATAGAAATTTTCCACTGAATGCATCCGATGAAGTGAGCTATAGCTCATGAAAGCTTATGCTCAAATAAATTTGTTAGTCTCTAAGGTGCCACAAGTCCTGCTTTTCTTTTTGTGAATACAGACTAACACGGCTGCTACTCTGAAACCTGAATAGAAAGCAGAAATTTCTATCATTTATGATTTTGACAGAAACAAAAATAACTTTGTAGGATGCCATGTTTAGATGCCACTGAGACTGGTGCCTTAGAAACACCTGAGATAGACAAAAAGAGATGATTACATAGATAATATTTCTTTATATATGTTTCAAATTCCAAGGGTAATTGATAAACAAGCAGAGAATGCAGCATTACGCTGCATGGTGTACGTATTTTCTCTAATTTATATTGATTGGTAGAAAATACCTGTCACAAGATCTCTGAGTGCACCTAACTCTTCCAGGTTCTTGATCCTCATCCAGTTGTCTCTAACCAACTTTGAAAAAAATCAGTAGAAACATCCACACTGAACACAACAAAAACAATACTCATATACCCTTTCAGAAAGGGAAAGTGTGCCAACGGTAACTATAAACTTATATGTATAGAAACGGTATAAACGGATTCTCTCTTTCCTGCTGTATATTTTCTTTCTCCCCTCTCTTTTCATCCATCAGCTATTAATACCTTTTTTTTTTCATTTGCCTATATTCATTCGCCCTTGGAGTTTCTACTGCACTTTTAAGTTTTTCTAAGGTCTCTTCCAAAAGCCTCAATTCTCACTTGCTTGATTTAAGCATAACACAGTGTGATTTGGGGGGGTGGGGGCACTCTGAGTACCTTATATACCTATACATATCCTTTCCTTTCCACTTTTTTACTAAGGACATCAATATATTCTGTTGCTTACTGAAATGTGTGCTCCTGTTGTTTTTAATCTGATCTCAGTGTAGTTTCTCTATGACTATATTATTTTCTAACCCTCAACTGTTCTTTCCTGTGTTAAAAAGCAAAATCAATAAAGTGTTTAAAAAAAGAAATGTAGAAGTGATCAAGAATTAGAGAGTAGTAATTCTTGTCTGGACAGCTGCAGTCTACTCAGCTTGTATTGTATACTTACAACAGCCTGAGTAAAAAATTCCATTTTACCTGTTGTACAGCATGCCAACAAGAGACTGGAGAAGAGGGATTTTCTTCAATCCACCTAGCCTAGCTACCTTAGAACATAAGAACGACCAAACTGAGTCAGACTCATGGTCCATCTAGCCCAGTATCCTGTCTTCCGACACTGTACAATGCCTGATGCTTCAGAGGGAAATAACAGAACAGGGCCATTTACTGAATGATCTGCTGTTAGCCAGCCATAGCTTCTGGCAGTCAGACATTTGAAGAGGCTCAGAACATGGGATTGAGTCCCTGACCATTTTGGCTAATCCCCTTTTCTTAAAAAGAAAAGGAGTACCCGTGGCACCTTAGAGACTAACAAATTTATTAGAGCATAAGCTTTCGTGAGCTACAGCTCACTTCATCGGATGCATTTGGTGGAAAAAGCAGAGGAGAGATTTATATACACACACACACAGAGAACATGAAACAATGGGTTTATCAACCCATTGTTTCATGTTCTCTGTGTGTGTGTGTATATAAATCTCTCCTCTGCGTTTTCCACCAAATGTATATAATGTATGTAAATGTATATAATGTATATATGTATGTTTATATATTTATATATATATGTATAAATGTATATAAATCTCTCCTCTGCTTTTTCCACCAAATGCATCCGATGAAGTGAGCTGTAGCTCACGAAAGCTTATGCTCTAATAAATTTGTTAGTCTCTAAGGTGCCACGGGTACTCCTTTTCTTTTTGCGAATACAGACTAACACGGCTGCTACTCTGAAACCCCTTTTCTTAGCGGTTCCTAACATTCTCTGTTAGCTTTTTTGACTGCCACTGCACATTGAGCAGATGTTTTCAGAGAACTACCCATTATGACTCCAAGATCTCTTTCTTGAGGGGTAACAGCTAATTTAGACATCATTTTCTACTAATAGTTGGGACTACGGTTTCCAGTGTGCATTACTTTGCATTTATCAACACTGAATTTCATCTGCCATTTTGTCGCCTTGTCACCCACCTTTGTAATTCTTCTCAGTCAGCCTTGAACTTAACTATCTTGAGCAATTTTGTATCATCTGCAAACTTTGCCATCACTCTGTTTACCCTGTTTTCCAGCTCATTTATGAATATGTTCAACAGCATAGGTCCCAGTATAGATCCTTGGGGGACCCTGCTATTTACCTCTATCCACTGTGAAAACTAACCATTATTCCTAACCTTTGTTTCCCATCCTTTCACCAGTTACTGAACCACAGGAGGACTTTCCCTCTTATCCCATGATTGCTTAGTTTGGTTAAGAGCCTTTGCTGAGGGACCAAAAGGCTTTCTGATAATCCAAGTATTAGTGTTACTGTTAGTTTGTATCCACAAAAACAACGAGGAGTCCGGTGGCACCTTAAAGACTAACAGATTTATTTGGACATAAGCTTTCGTGGGTAAAATCCCAGTTCTTCAGATGCATGGAGTGAAAATTAAAGATGCAAGTGTAAATATACTGGCACATGAAGTGAAGGGAGTTAGTGAGCTGTAGCTCACGAAAGCTTATGCTCAAATAAATCTGTTAGTCTTTAAGGTGCCACAAGTCCTCCTTCACCTTACAAGTGGAGAACCAGTGTTGACAGGGCCAATTCAATCAGGGTGGACGTGGTCCACTCCCAATAATTGATGAGGAGTCAATACCAAGAGAGCGAAAATTGTTTTTTTAGTGAGCTAGTCACTCCCAGTCCCTATTCAAGCCCAAATTAATGGTGTTACATTTGCAAATGAATTGTAGCTCTGCAGTTTCTCTTTGAAGTCTGTTTTTGAAGTATGGCTACTTTTAAATCTGCTATAGAATGTCGAGGGAAATTTAAGTGTTCTCCTACTGGCTTTTGTAAGTTAACATTCCGGATGTCTGATTTGTGTCCATTTATTCTTTTATGTAGAGACTGTCCGGTTTGGCCAATGTACATGAGGGGCATTGCTGGAACATGATGGCATATATCACATTAGTAGATGTGCAGGTGAATGAGCCCATGATTGGTGTGACTGGTGTGGTTGGGTCCTCTGATGGTGTCGCTAGAGTAGATATGGGCACAGAATAGGCAACGGGGTTTGTTACAGGGATTGGTTCATGGGTTAGTGTGGTGTGTAGTTGCTGGTGAGTATTTGATTTAGGTTGGGGGGCCGTCTGTAAGCGAGGACTGGCCTGCCTCCCAAGGTCTGTGAGAGTGAGGAATCGTTTTCCAGGTTAAGTTGTAGATCGTTGATGTGCTGGAGAGGTTTTAGCTGGGGACTGAACATGATGGCCCGTGGTTTTCTGTTATTTTCCTTGTTGGGCCTGTCTTGTAGTAAGTGAATTCTGGATACTGGTCTCACAATTTTCCCTCTCTTGGTATTGATACCTCCTCATCAATTACTGGGAGTGGACCACATCCACCCTAATTGAACTGGCCCTATAAACACTGGTTCTTCACTTGTAAGGTAACTTCCTTCTCTTCATGTGTCAGTATATTTACGCTGCATCTGTAATTTTCACTCCATGCATCTGAAGAAGTGGGTTTTTTACCCAAAAAAGCATATGTCCAAATAAATCTGTTAGTCTTTAAGGTGCCACCGGACTCCTTGTTGTTGCTCTGATAACACCCTTCTCTATGTGCTTTTTGGCCCCCCCTCAAAGAATTCTAATAGATTGGTGAGGCATGATTTAGCTTTACGTAAGCCAGGTTGATTCTTCCCCAACAAATCATGTTCATCTGTGTGTCTGATCATTCTGTTCTTTACTCTAGTTCCAACCAATTTGCCTGGTTTTGAAATTAGACTTACTGGCCTGCAATTGCCAGGATTGCCTCTGGGGCTTTTTTTTTTTTTTTTTTTTAAATCAGTGTCACATCAGCTCTCCAGCAGTCATCTGGTCCAGAGGCTGATTTAAGTGAAAGCTAATGTAACAGTTAGTAGTTCCGCAATTTCATATTTGAGTTCCTTCAGAACTCTTGGGTGAATATCATCTGCTCCTGGTGACTTATTACTGTTTAATTTACAATTTGGTCCAAAGCCTCCTCTACTGACTCTTCAATATGGAACAGTTCCTCAGGATTTGTCACCTAAAAAAAGTGGCTCAGGTGTGGAAATCTCCCTCACATCCTCTGCAGTGAAGACCGATGCAAAGAATTAATTTAGCTTCTCCGCAACAGCTTTGTCTTCCCTGAGTGCTTCTATAGCACCTTGATTGTCTATTGGCCCCACTGCCTGTTTATGACAAGCAAAGTTAAACAAACTTCTATTCTTAAAATACTACAGCGAGTTATTATTTTCCAAAAAGAACATAATTCTTTAAAGATCCTTGTGCTATAAAAACATTTTAACAGACCCAATCTACATGTTTAATCCCCAAAATGAAGCACTGACAGTTACTTAGCCTGCTGATATCACTGTTCAAGGACAGAAGCTATCAGTAAAGGTAAAATCATGAATTATTCCAAGTAACTTGCGTATACACAATACAGGTTTCAGGCATTAGCATATGTGCAGGCCGCAGGCCATAGGCACCTGTTTAAGGTGCTATGTGGTGTAGGCACAAATGCTGATTTTTCATTATCTTCTACAAAAGAACTAAAATCTGCCCTCGCGGGATGAAATTCAAAGCATTTACCTTGTTGAAGAACTTAAACTCTCCCCTGAGAGAACAGGTATGGAAGCTCTCACTGAAAAGAGAGAGTTAAAGCAAGAAATTAGAGTAGAAGACGGCAATGTATTCCACTCCTGACAGATGAGGGGAAGAGAATGAAATATTTTAGGCTGTGTGCACAGCCATATGAAAAAGGAATTAGTCCCACAGAAAAGAACAGGTCTGTTTCAGAGAATTTAGAAGGAAATAAAGAACTGAGAAGTAGAAAGAAGACAGTGACCTACTCAGAGACTCAGCTGAACTCTCAAGAGATATCACATTGAAGGAAGGGATATTTCCATTCCTTATTTTATTCCTCTGCAGAATTAGATGTATATCACAGCTGGAGGCAGGTCTAGTCAGATATTCACTTGACCCAGTGGGAGCAATATCCAGTTGTACTAAAGAAGCAATTAAAACAAAACAAATTTTCATTGAGATCGAACCTGAGATGCTGACACAATCTACAAATCACTGACAGGATGTACTAAGAACAGCTCTATCTGAGCCCATTCTGTCTGCACTGTCAGGACTTGAGGTCTTCTTGCACTTACTGAACTGCTCGCTCAGTGTACTCTAAAAGCACCTTCAACTCTGTTATTTCCCACTGCATCGAGAATCATTTGGGGGTACTTTAATTAGCAGACTAATATAAGGTGGAGTCTGTGGCTGGGATTTTTCAGTAAGAGCAGGGTGCCCAGCTCCCTTAGTAAATACTTTTGAAAATCTCACCCCATTATCTTTAATTCAAAGTGTCAGAGTGGTGTGACTAGTATTCCTGTCACTGCTACTGGTCTACTGAGAAGAGTTCCCAAATTCACTTCTCATTCCATTTGCTCTTCACAGTGTAAGAAGTAACTTGGCCCAACCATGAATTAAAATTTCAACAAACAATTTTAAGACAACATAGATTTCATGGTGACAGCAGACACGATAGATTTCATGAGCAGGCTTCTAAAGGCTTGCTTCCATACTAAATTAGCCAAAATCTTAAAAGTAAAGATGTAAGACAGCAGACACTTTGTGAAAACTGATTCTTTTCTCTCTAGAATCTCACCTGTACACTCTACAAGAATTTTCGCATCACATGCGAAAAATACTTTCATTAAGGGAAGGAAATAAACCAATTCCAGATTTCACAAGTTAAATACTGCTGTGCAATATCCTCTGGTGATTAAACAGCTGCTAATAATTATTTGAGTGTCAATGTGGCCAGTATGGCACCTGAGCCATAAAAATACTGTTTATATTTCTTTTTTGAATTTTTGTAAGGAAGTATCTTTCTTACCCATTGGTTTTTCCAGGTCTCTCTCTCTCTCTCTCTTTCTCTCTCACACACAGACACACACACACACACACACACAGAGTGAGGAAAGCCACCCACCCCCCCAAGAAAGCAGGGCTCATATCCATCTCTCAAGGTCATATAGCAAGACAACTAAACTCTCTGAAGCAGTGACTCAAATTTTATGCAAGGCGATGCAAAGTTTTGAGGGTCTTTCACTAAATCTTTCATTCCAATCTCCTCCTCCTCATATTTGGTGCCTGGTCACATGTTCACCAAACACCACAAATAAAGTAGATACCTCTGCCAAGAGGCTATATAAAGAAAACAAGCCTCTTGCAAACCTACCATCCATTCTAATTAATTCATTCCTGGGATGTGGTAAAGTGAACTGCTTAGAATTCCTTTCTCCTGGATACTGAAAATATCTTTTTCCATGAAAGTCTCTCCAGTTTCTGCAGATCTGCAAACTCAAGAAATACTCAAACTTATGCACAAACCCTGACTTCTGAATGAATCGTTGATATAGCTCAACTTTCTGCTGAAAACTTGAAGGTAGGCTTGCAGTATGAACCCTGATATCCTGCCATACATAACTAAGAAGTCTGCAAATCTGTGTGATGCCTATTTTCTCCCTGTGCAGTGCTACGCTTTGTTTATAGCACAGGTCATTCTCAAAAGATATTTCCTTTTACTATTAATTTTATAAAATTTGAATTTTGGGTCATTTTAATCCTATTAAATGCTTTGTATAGTTACTCTAATAGTCTATATTGTGTGCAATAAGAGATGCTAAAGTTCAGCAGTACTTACTCTGGGAACAGGGGATGTCTGAGTACCCTTCCTTTGGCCGCTAGTCTCAGGTGTCAGGTCTCGGTGATCTAACTGAATGTGGTTCTCTAGGTCTTCAGCACTTTCAAATTTGACACTACACTCTGGGCACCTCAGACTGCCACACGGTCTCTCATTCACTTCCTGGGGGGTCAAGCCTGAAGACTGTCCGTTGGTACCCCTGGTCATGCATCCAGCACACAGGCCATATGGCAGGCCGTTAACATCCAGTTTCACCAAATCCTGCTTGTTCCGGAATTCTTTCAAGCACAAAGCACACTTGTAGAGTTTCTGCAAAGCCTGACCATTGGGAGAAGAGGCTGCAGAGTTTCCTGCCAATTTCTGCATATGGAACGTTCCATGAATTTTCAGCTCAAGGGTAGAGGTGACTGTCTGCATACAGACAACACAGCGAAACCCAGTGAGGGAATTTCTGAGATCTGGATGCATCTGGCAGTGCTCAATAAATTCTTCCTCACTCTGCAGTGGCATTTTGCAGATCCTGCATGTTCCCGTATCCAAACTCTTGCTATGAGTGACTTTGTGCTCTGTCAGGGTCAGAAGGGATGGGAAGCGCTCCCCACAAATGGGGCACATGTAGTGCTTAGCTGGACCTCGGTGGGTCTGCATATGCTCTCTGAGGCCATTTTCTGAGAAAAAGGTCCTTGAGCAGATGTTACACTTGTGGCTACCTTTGATGAATTCTGCTTTCTTCCTAGAACAATCATCCTCCCCAGGTCTAATGTTATGATCTCTTAAACGATGGTTTTGCAAAAGGACTTCCATGGTATAGGCAGCCCCACAAATATCACAACCATACATCGGCTCAGAAGCATCTACATCGTCCTCACTAGCCTCATGACTGTTTGAAGTATCCGGATTCTTCATCAACATGTTCTGGAGGTCTGCAGTTTCCGTCTTCTTATTAGTTGGGGTCATGCCATTAGCTGTACCATTCTCAGCCCCAGCATCAAAGACACAATGTTTCTCCCGCAAATGTTTTTCAAGCAAGATGATAGCATGGAAAGCTTTGCTGCAGAACTTACAGTTGTATTTTTTACTGTGGGTTGTGATGTGGCACTGCAGTTCTACTTCAGTGCTGAAGGTCTCTCCACAGAAGATGCATTTATGTGACTTTGTTGGATTGCCCAAATGGCTATGCTTTACATGGATCTGAAGGTCCACCTCCTTTCTAAAATCCCAATTACAGGCTGTACAACGATACATCTTCTTTTCATTGCTATGCTTGACTGCCAGATGTACTTGGATAGATACCTTGGAATCAAAAACCTCTTGGCAAAGGGTGCAGTGATACAACACAAAAGTATGCATGTCCAGCAAATGCTTCTGCAAATCATCCACTGAAGAAAACTGTTTGTCACAGCTCTCACATACATAATGGGTAGAAGTTGTCATGTAGTGTACTGTGAGGTGCTGCAGGAGAGATTCCTGAGAATCAAAGTCTTCTTTACACTGAGGGCAAGACTGTTTCCTTAAAAGCAACTCCAAATGCAACTTTAAATGAGTTTGAAAACTTTCAAAATTAGAGAACTTTAGATCACACTGATTACATGGGTATTCACCATTAGAAACTGAGTTTAAGCTGGCAGAAAGCCGCTGCCTTTTAGGGGAAGAGACTTCAACATCAGAAGAAACTGGACTCTGCTCTGCTTTTGACTTCTTATTGTGTGCCAGAGGAATGTTCTTGTGGTTTTCTTTAATGTGCTTTGTAAGCTTCAGGATGGAGCCAAAAATGGGGGAGTTTGTGCAATAAGGGCAAGAATAAACTTCCATAAAAGACTGTGTTGGCTGAACGACAGGGGAATCCAATTTTGAGTTTCCTACATTGCAGTGAGTTTGCTGAATATGCTCAGTCAAGGATGCTTCCGTCAGAAAACCCATGGAGCACTGGTTACAGAAGAAGGCATTGTTACCATCTTGAGGGGTAGCACTTGGTCCACAATGACTGATGCGGATGTGCTCCTGTAGGCTATTGATATCCGCAAACATTTCAGGGCAATAGTTACAGTGAAATGCAGAAATGTTGTTAAACTGCATCATGGGATATGCATGGTTTTTGTGCACCTTTCTGACATGTTCGTTCAAGTTGTACAGCGTAGGCATGGAATCAAGGCAGATCTGGCATGTGTGGCTTTGTTGAGGTTTGTCTGCATGAATGGTCTTCAAATGGATCTCCAGGACAGCAAGGCTGTTGAAGTCACGTTTGGAGCAGTAAGGACAGCTATAGGTGACTTTAGACCAATTCTGGCCTTCCTCTCTTTCCACTGATCTGATCTTCTTTTGTCCTCTCAACGGTTTTAAAGTGGAGTCCGGAGTGGAGCCTCGTTCTACCGATGCGCTTGAATCAGGTGTTGCACTGCTCATAGATGCCACACTCCCCAAGACTGGGTCAGGGCTGACACTATGGTTGCTGGAATCAGGTTGTCTGTGGCTATCCAAGTGGCAATAGACTTCCTCCACTGAAGAAAACTGCTCGGGGCACATAGGGCACTTGTGTTTTTTGTTGGCATGGGCTTGATGAATGTGGGAAAGCAGTGAATTTTCATCTGCAAATACTTCAGGACAATGAATACACTGCAAATCTGCCTTCTCGGAAAGCTGTGGGTGGCGTGTCATTACGTGCTTCTCCAAATCTTCTGTCTGACTGAATGTCTCTTCACAGTAATCACACATAAAATCATCCTTCTTCACCTCTTTCTCAGTCTTTGCCATATGTTCCTTGTTCTTTTTATGAGCTTGCATGTGACTCTGCAATGAGCTGGTGGAGGAAAAGCCACGCTTACAGACAGTACACTTGAATGGCTTGCTCGAACTGTGGGTTTTCAGGTGAATTTTGAGGTGGTCGCTGCGAGAGAATGCTGCCTCACATTCATGGCAATGGTACTTTTTATCCCCCGTGTGAAGCTTTATGTGGCGATCCCTACTTCTCTTATGCTTAAAAAGCCGGCTACAGTAGGTACATTTGAAAGGTAGTTTGTCACTGTGGATCTGCTCATGCCTTTTAAGGTAGCTCAGGCGAATGAAGGACTTATCACAAAACTGACAGGGATATGGCAGGCCAGTCCCCCCTTCCTCCTCCCCGATGCCGAGATCACACCCATCTCCTATCATCTGAGTGGGTGATGCAACATCTTTGCTGGAGGGAGATGAAGCCACCCAGGAGAGTTGTGGGTCGTCATCACCATCTGTAATGGGAAAGCAGAAAGGAGATTAAAAACAATTCCCAGTGCATCTGTGAAATAAGGACAAAGCCTCTCAACAACACTGTGGGCTTCTGCTACTACAGTAAAAAAAAAATCAGCTGCTGAACAAAAAAAAAAAAAAGACAAATGTCTCCTGAATTTTAAAGGATGCTTGAGAAAGAGGAAGAGAAGCACATATTGTTATGTAATTTATGAATATGCAAACATATAGCATTAATATGAAGCCTTTTTCTTTAACAGGCTTAACTACTCACTGTACTGTAAAACAATAAACAATGAGTAAAGAAAATAAAATGCATTGTGAAGCAAAGCAATACAAACATGTCTAAGAGCTACAATATTAAGTGGTCACCTGTGCTTTTGTGGGATTTTTTTAAATGATGCATCAGAATGATTTTAAATAATGTCTCCTTTTAACAAAATCTTTTCAGTTCTTTCTTGAAATTGAAACAGATTTAAAAGGCTGCACAAAAGCGGTAACATGTAGAAAAAGCAAACAGAATTCAACATCCATGTGAAATAGAAGCAACAGATTTGAGAATACTCAGTTGAATATGTCAAGAAATTTTGATTGTTACCATATTCATTGGCTTAGAAAGATAATGTTGTCCAATTGCAAAAAAAAAAAAAAGACTTGCAATAAAAAGACTAATAATAATCTTTGGAGATTTGAGGGTATGTTATCACCAGAAAACCAACTTCAGGAACAAAAAAACAGCACAGCCAAGCCTGTAATGACAGAGTGCTCCCACTTCCATGGCTCAAAGATGAGGGTTTAGAAAATATTTAATAAATCAGTATTTTCCATAAAGAAACACAATGAATAGAAGAATGGTTATTTTAAGAAAATACATAAAAAGTTAGCATATTTCATAATTTGAATTGTTCATTAGATAGAGGACAAAATGAGTGCAAATGTAATCATTCCACAGAGAATGCTGAAGATGTCAAATTAAGTGAAGATGCCACTAGTCTGATATAAAACTGAACCCTGAGTGAAGAACAGTGTAAAACTTGTGAGAGTAGAGAAGGGGTAGGTAAAGCACTGAAATGCAAAAAGGAACCATTTCTCCAAGCACAAACATTTACCCTCTAAAACATTTAATGATTCAACTTCAGCTATTATTACAACTGAACAAAAAAAACAAAAAAAGCCCACCTCCAACTGCATAGGCTGCCACCCATTCACTTGTCTGCCAACTAAACAGCTTCACCAAATTAAAGCACATGTACAGTAGAATATCTCTCAAAAAAAACTCAGTTAATGAGGATATCATCAATACAAGAATCTATGCCCTATATCATAGTATTCTTTGACAAATATCTGCCTTTAGATCCCAGGAAAACAGGGATTTGCATTACTTTAGAACACTCCACCAAGAATGTATAAAAATAATCATACACAAGACAACTTATCTAGCAAAAATGTGCAGCATTTTTTCGAGCACAGCACTGTGTGGGAGGATGGCCTTCTCTCCTTATACAGCACAACTATAGCGTCCTCATCTTGACTCATCCAAACCTGCTACTCCAGAATGACTGATGGCAGGAAAACAGTATTTTATTCTCATTACAGTAATGTACTATAATTCTCAACAAGCAACCTAAACTTATAGAACGTTCAATGTTCCAGTGTTAGACAAAAACGTAGGAGCCCGGCTGAGCCTGAACATTACGAAGTTTCATCCACTGATTTTTACAGAAACATGTTTTTAAATCTTTCTCTTCTCATCCTGTAACCAACACCTAATATCTTTTCGTATGAGCAATCATATAATATGCTCCATCTTTAAATATACTCTATTGTACATTACTGCATGCCATACTGAAGACTCGGGTTCGCTCCTCATTCTGAGCAGCCTCTCTCTCTCTCTCTGATGTCAGCCATATTCACAGGGGTTCTCTCTCTCCAAGCAAAGGAGGAGCAGCCTCCCTAGGGACTTGCATTAATGGGCCCTTCTGACTGGAAGGATTCAGCTGGCTGCCAGCTTCTTGGATTAGATTCAGTGGGGAGGTACCGGTAGATCACTGCTCACTAATTCCCAGCTCACGCCAGCTGGGCTCCTCAAGGGGAATGGAGACAAAAGGGAGAGAGGGGGATGCTAGGGCCTGAACTAGGGCAGCACATGGTGAATTTGCTATTCCTACAGTTTTTCAACTGGAAACCTCCCCCCCAATATTACTACTCTGTAAGTTAACTGGCTGTGGCCTAAACTGTAAGAAGTTGCCATTAAATAAAAATCATTGTAAAAATAGGCATTTAAAATGTCATACTTTATTATCACAGAGAAAAACTAAATATTTTGCTGCATATTGGTACACAGGCATAAATGATTTAAGAGGGAAAGCAGGGGGAAAAAGCAGATAGGCTTAAACCACTTTGATGAATAAATCAGCTTCAGTGTCCACAGCCTCTTTTACAATCTGCAAATTCAATGTGCCAAATTCACTGCTAGCATAACCCAGTACAACTCCGTTAACTTCAATATGATTATATGTGGTTGTGACAGCAGTGAAGTTAGTCCATTATCTCAGCGATACAAATATGTTTAAGAAGTTCTCACACTTGTCTGAAACTGACTGATCTGTCTCAAAACACAGCAGGTGGACATGGCAACAACTTTAGGAAAGATGCTAAGAACTGAAAAGCAGCGTTCCCTTCCTCCTGCTGCCCTCCCAGCATATTGGACTAATTTTTTTTTAATCAAAGAAAGATGGTGTTACTTTCTGAATGACATGCATTTAATGGATTCAAGTGAAATAACATTTTTCATGTTTGTTTACATAAAATTGAAAGCAAGACTGTCATTTTGTCAGTTTGATTTAGACATTTTATTGATTTAAGTGTTAAACTTTTATTTTCCTTTTAATATATTTGTTTTTTCTGCCTTTTAGAATTTAAAAATAGCTGGATAACTATTGCTCCCACACAAAATCTACCTTGACTTTCTTACAAACAAAACATTAGAGAATCCAAAAACTAAAACTGAAGAAATTAGAGGGAAAACTCATTGTCATTTATCTTTTTATGGAATGAAAAACAACACTGTTAATTTTAACTTGCCACTTTAAATTGAGAAAAGCCATATAATAAGCCCAGAAGAATATGCTAAGGAATTTTGCTGGAGTATTTTACATTGGGAAGAGATAGTTGAAATGTGGTATGACATGCCTGGCAGTAGTGATTTTTTCCAAATAATTCTACATTAATGCAATCAAAGGAATGTAACAGAATGAAAAAATCACTTTCAAAAAGGAGATTAAAGTCATTAAAAATGGCTAATCCTGCAAAGTGGGACTGTTCTAAAATAGGGAATCACATGGCTGGTGCAAGTCTTTTGTCATCTGCGCATAAGAGAATCAAAACGAGCATTAAAAGGAGAAGAAAATTCAATAAAAGTTTAATTAGGAAAAAAAAAGAGCATTAAGTAAGCTTCAGAATGCAGGCAGACTGTGTGGGTCGTGATGCTTATGTGGCCAAACTTGATAATCAATCACGAAGTGATACAGTCATTTACCAACTTAATGTTCAGCATGTTTACAAAGCTGCAAGCATTCATCATCATCACTGAAGAGATAATTTCAGCCTAGATGTGTTCAATAAATGTATTTTTCCATCTAATAAGAGCAATTTGGCCAAACTGCTCTATAAATCACACTTTGTTCTCCGTTTATCATTCACATAACACAAGCCAAGTTCAGAAATGTACTCATGCAGCTATGACAATCAACCCCAAAGCTATGAATTCATGATTGATTTTCAAAAGGAAGATATAACTTGTCAGAAATGGAAAGACCTAGCTAGCACAGTCTCCTGATAGGGTTGATATATTTTTTAAGACAATTACTTTGCTAAGAAAAATAAAATTGTGTACACATAAATATAATTTCACGTCCCTAAAAGACACCGTCTTTCCACTTCCTCACACAAAGCTAGCCAGAAACTGTTACATTCTATCAAACTTTCAGCTGAGCCTTCATTTGTTGAAGAACTTCACTTGAAGAACCATCATTAGTGCACGAGGTAATAACCTCTTCTTCGAGTTCTGTCTCTATGGGTGCTTCATTGTAGGTGACTTTACAGCAGTATCCCCTGTGGAGGGCTGGGACTTCGGAGTGGAGTCTATTATTGATAATACTGTGGAGCCAAAGATGGCATGAGAAGCTGAGTCTCGAGTAATAGCATAGTGTTCTGCGAAAGTATGAGCAGAGGCAAACGTTGCTGCCCTGCAGATTTCTGAGATGGAAACATCTTTAACAAATGCGACCAAGAGGGAAATGGATCTCGTGGAGTGCATGCAAATTCCTGAGGGATAACAATAGTTAGTGCGGTCTGAGACCCATTTGGAGAGCCTTTGAGCTGATATTGCAGAGCCCTGGGATCAGTCTGCAATTGAGAGGAAGAATCTAGAAGATTTCCTAAAGCCCTTTGTCCAGTCCAAATAAAATGCAAAGGCTCCCCTAACGTCAAGCATATGTAGTATTGCCTCCCTGTTATCACGGTGCAGTTTTGGGAAAGACATGGGGAGGTGGATGAGTTGGTTCATATGGAAGGATGAGGCCACCTTGGGGAGGAACTCTGGGTGCGGCCTCAGAGTGACTTTGTCTTTAAAGAAGACCGTAAAGAGTGGGTGAGCCATGAGCACCGCTATTTCCCGTATTTGTCATGCTGACGTGATGGCCACTAGAAATGCTGACATCACTGACAGGTGTAGAAGAGAGTAAGTGGCCACAGATTCAAAGTAAACCAGCCTGCTACTCGCTCCATCTTGCGGTTGAAAAGGAATTGAGGGTGGTTCGCCCGCACAGTGCTAAATAGCCTCAAGGCAGAGCATGAGGGAGAGTGCATGTGTGGGCTGAACGGACACTGCTACCTAAAATCACCAGTCGGAGGCGCAGTGGTATAGATACATGTATAGTGGAACACCCACAGGGACACTACTCAAAGAACTGCTGTGTTGCTCAGTAGATGGGACCTTAGAGCCTTCCTGCTTGTTTGATCTGATGGAAGAGGCTTGGCACCTCAGTGGGAATTTGGAGGAAATCAGACAGGGTAGTGCTGTAATTCAGCAAGCACTATCTGTGCGTTTCTATGCTCTGACATCATTATCCTTAATAAAGCTGTGGCCTGTTACCTTTCGATTTACACCCTCCTTTGGTATAAAATTCTCTTGTGTCCAGAGGGCTTATGTAGGTCTTGTGCTGGTTCTCTGCACAAGGGTGAATGCACCATTAGAGAGAGTAGCACAGGGTTCACGACCTGCTACAAAGAATGCGAGTTGGAAGCAGCAGATTCGATTTACTAGAACAGTCACCCACATGCACAGAGCCAAAACTAGAGCCCTGATCCTCAAGCTCCATACACACAGACCTCCTTTAGCAGGCAGTAGTACAAGTCCCTTCACCACATTGTGGGTCAGCCACCAAAGGGTGACATCACATGCAGATACATACATAGGACATGTCTACATAGCAGCTGCGAGGTGCCTCCGGGGCGGGCAGACAGATACCTGCTATCACTGCTTCAGCTAGCATGCTCAAAATAGTAGTGTGGTTACAGCGGCACAGGCAACAGGTCAGGCTAGCCACACAAGAACATACTCAGGGGATCAGGCAAGGTGGTATTCAGATGGCTAGACAAAGCCTCTGCTCTTCCACCGTGGCCCCACTGCCCTTTTTAGCATGCTGCCTCAAGCAGAGCTAGCAAATGTGTGTCTACCCATGCTGGGAAGCAATCTCCCCGCTGCTGTGTAGACTCCCCATACACACAACCAGCACATCAGTTTTGAGTGACAACAGCACCTGAAAGAACTTACTGACATGATGAGCAAGTGTGATTACAATGTACTGTGCCTTTAAATAAAGAAAGAGGGAATTTCCCTGGACTGTAGTACATGCTGAGAGTGATGGAAGGAGGCTGAAAGAAGCTACAGTGGTGGTACCTAGGGAGGACTGCACAACAGGGAATGCTGGAGATGCAGCTTAAAAAGGAGACTCCTTTTCGAGCCTTGGAGAGACATTTTGTATAGGGAACAATAGACTGGGGTGGGTAGACCTGGGAGCTGCTGCTGTTCACCAGAGCAACAAATGCAACAGGAATAAATTAGCCATTTCTCTTCCTGTACACAGATCTGATTTATACTTAGCAGAGAAGCTATTGTCAAGGGGAAGGATTGTCTAATGGTTAAAGTTCAGCTCTGTGACTCACAAGATTCCTTGCTCTGCCACAGTCTCTCTGTGACATTGGGAACGTCACCTAAGGTAAAAATGGCCAAAGCACCAAAGCAACTTAGGCTTTGTCTACACTACACAGCTTTTAGCAACATGGCTGTGTTGCAACAGCTGTGCCGCTAAAAGTTGTGCAGTGTAGCCGCTGTTTGTCAGCTCTCCTGGCGACAAAAAAAATTTCCACCCCAACAAGTGGGGGTAGCTTTGTCGGCAGGACAGCACTCCTGCCGACAATGCGCTGTTCATTCACACTGGCACTTGTCGTGGAAAAACTTTTGCCTTTCGGTGGTAAGGAGGGTTAACATGTCTGAAAGACGGATGTTTTGTTGTTCAATTGCCAGTGTAGACATAACCTCAGAAACTTAAATCCCATTTTTAAAAGGAACTGGAGCACCTAGGAGCCCACGTCCAATGGAAAGTAAATGAGGCTTAGGCTCCTAAGAGCTGAAGTTACTTTTGACAATGAGTTTTATGCTCCTTAACCACCTAGGCACTTAAAAATGTTACCCATAAACTCTCTGTGCACCTCAGTTCCCCATCTGTATAAAAGGAAGAGTACTCTCCTGGCTCAAGGAGTGTTATAAAGCTTATTTCTCTAATGACTGTAAAGCAGAGTGAAGTCCTCAGATGGAAGGCCCAACAGAGGTGCAAATAGTATTAATAAGTATTATTGTCAGAAACACCTAACCAGGGAACACAGCAAGAGAATTATCATTGGATTTCAGAGGTGAAAGCAAATTTTTAACTGTAATAAATAAACAGGGATAAAAACTCACAATGGATTAAAATGTAGTATGTATTACACTTTCACATGGTATACGGTGTCTGGATACACTGCAGTGTTGGTGTGAATCAATGCAAATGAAGTTTACATACCAAATGTGTGAGGTTTAAATGTTTCAGTTCACTCTGACACATTTTTACTTAAAAAAAAACCGCAAAAAACAAAAACATTTTATCTTGTTTGCTCTCATTTCCCAATACCACTCAAATCTAATAAGAACAAAGTAAATAATAAACAAGAACCTACAATATCCAAAACTCCATTGTTAAGCTCCACTGAGTGTATTTTTAACTGTGATACGGAAGACATTTAGAGCTGACACACATGATGATATACACCTATCCTTGAATGATATTAGCAATCCAACTAGCAGCTATCACTGAAATATAATCATATAGTTGGCCTTGATAAGTTTTGACTAGTACATATTCAAAAGTAGCTCTACCAAACAATGGAAATTATTTCCACAATTTATATGTAATTATCCCTAATTATATCATGCCACAAAATGAGCATTAATGCCACTATTTGGTTAAAGCAATCAAGCATTCATGAGCCAGGTAATGTATATATACATATATATGAAAAAAAGATCAACTATAATTCTTTACCCCCATGTTAACTGCTTTAATATAATGGGCTTCTTATGCCATATATTTAGCCAATTAATACAGTATACACTAGAAACTAGAACTGCTTATATAACTTTACATAAAGAAATAACACCATACATACAGTTTCCAGGCTTAACAAGATCTACAAACAAACCAAGTTTGAAGAAAATTATTTCAGTAGTTTTAAAATTATGACTATTTAAAGTTGAATGATCACTGTGAAAGACATGGCCATTTCCTTTCCTGGGAAAACTTAACTGTATTAAATGAAAAGTGTAATGTAATATTGTGTAATGTAATGTAATATTGTGGACCAGGACTGAATGTAATCTTTTTAGAGGGGAGATGTGAGGTGAGGCCTGGGAGTTCAAAGAGCTATCTTGAAATAATCCAGACAAGAACAGACTTTTTAGGACAATTTGTATGAAATACCTAGGTAGAGGTTAATGCAAATTCTCCACTGTGATGCTGGCAGACATATGGTGTTTAAACTTCATGAAGATTAATGGGATGTTACTTGCATTGTTTTCACTTAGCTGTATCCTGTTATAATGCAATTGCAAACATTTACACTGTGTATACCCCTGTAACTAAATAACCCATCAAACGAGTCACCAAAGAAAGAAGCCTTGTGAAATGCAAATGAAGAACTTTAACAGAAAAGTGCTAATTTCAAAGCAAGTGGTCATTGTGCATGATGATCAGAGGTGAAAGACTCAAAATGCATTCTTCACTCTCCGTCATCAGACAAAAAGCTCATGTGGGTAGGGATCCTGTCAGCTTCTTTTCTGTAAGAAGAAACTTTATGTATGGATTCAGGGAAAGATCCTGCATTTCTGGACTGTTTGGATTCCAACAGGGCAGAATAACTGAATGGGAAGACAGAGATCCCCAGAGTTATTCTGGGTAGACCTGAGAGACTTTGGGATACTGGCATATTACTACATCTCTGTTACTATTTGGAATGAAAGACAGATCACCTGTACATATATTTTACCTGCTTTAACCTCTCAATGACTCTCACTTCCTTTTCTTAGTTAATAACCCTTTAGTTAGTTTACTACAGAATTGGCTACCATCATTATCTTTGGTGTAAGATGTAGAGTACCAAATGATCTGGGGTAAGTGACTGGTCACAACCTTATGTGGTTGGATTTTTGCCTGCAATGACCTTTTACCACAAAGTCCAGTTTATCTGGGTGGCAAGATCATAGAATCATAGACTTTAAGGTCAGAAGGGACCATTATATGATTGTCTAGTCTGACCTCCTGCACAACGCAGGCCATGGAATCTCACCCACCAACTCCTATAACAAACTCCTAACTTATGTCTGAGTATTAAAGTCCTCAAATCATGTTTTAAAGACTTCAAGGTGCAGAGAATCCTCCAGCAAGTGACCCGTGTCCCATGCTGCAGAGGAAGGTGAAAAACCCACAGGGCCTCTGCCAATCTGCCCTGCTTCCCTTGGAAGGCTGTTCCAGAACTTGACTTCTCTGAGGTTAGATATACTGGAGAGTCCAAGGGAACTGTCTGTGATTCCATGATAAGACAAGTATAGTGATCCAGGAGTTCACATTTGTCACTGGCTTGGTGAAATTTAATTACAGAACACACCACTAGTTTGGGATGTCTACCCTGGCATGACACCCACTTCCAGTTATGCAAATACCTTTGGAAGCTAGCCATGAAATGAGGGTGATTGTCTGCTATTACCTTCTCCTGAGGGTTGGATATGAAATGCCTGAGCTGTATAAAGAAACAGGCTGATCTGACCAGCCTGGGTTCTGGTTCTGAATCTGAGACAGTTATGACCTTGTAACCCCAGGGGAAAATCCAGTTGTGGATTTGGAAGGTCTGACACCTATAGAAGCCAGAGGTTGGCGTTGAGATGACCTTTGGTAAGTTTTTTAGCATGTGGGTAGGGTTATTTTATTATTTTTAATATGTTTTCTCTGTAATGCTTTCACCTTAAGAATAAATGTGCTTTCTTATAAATTGCTGTGTGGAAACTTATAACTGCAAGCGATACAGTAGGCATAGCCTATGGAGAGAAAGCAAAGTGCAGACACTGGGTTTTTAGGCAATGTGTGTTGCTAGAAATATTGCAGTGTTGGCAGGGAACAGTGCAGCCTTTAAAGATCCACTGGTCAGGAGGGAGAGAGAGACAGAACTCTGCCCAAGAAAGGTGGTAGTTGAGGAGTTGGGAGCCTACAGTGGGAGCCCTCGAGGGACCATGGAGGGAGAATACTGGTGCAGTTGCCCTGAACTGTGACAATCATAAGCTCAAGACAGCAGACAACTTAAATCACCACTTTTCCCCATTAAATTTTAAATGATCCGAGTTTATAAGGGCCAAGACATAGAAAACATCAGGTTTTATAAGTCCCATAGTTTGAGATGACCCTACTTTCTTACCCACTCTTGCTTTGCATCAATCTCAAAAAACTGAAAGAGTTCTAACTTGTCAATTTTAAAACAATCATACCTTTAAAAGAAAAGGAGTACTTGTGGCACCTTAGAGACTAACAAAATTTATTAGAGCATAAGCTTTCGTGAGCTACAGCTCACTTCATCGGATGCATTTGGTGGAAAAAACAGAGGAGAGATTTATATACACACACACAGAGAACATGAAACAATGGGTTTATCATACACACTGTAAGGAGAGAGATCACTTAAGATAAGCCATCACCAACAGCAGGGGGGGGAAAGGAGGAAAACCTTTCATGGTGACAAGCAGGTAGGCTAATTCCAGCAGTTAACAAGAATATCAGAGGAACAGTGGGGGGTGGGGTGGGAGGGAGAAATACCATGGGGAAATAGTTTTACTTTGTGTAATGACTCATCCATTCCCAGTCTCTATTCAAGCCTAAGTTAATTGTATCCAGTTTGCAAATTAATTCCAATTCAGTCTCTCGTTGGAGTCTGTTTTTGAAGCTTTTTTGTTGAAAGTATAGCCACTCTTAGGTCTGTGATCGAGTGACCAGAGAGATTGAAGTGTTCTCCAACTGGTTTTTGAATGTTATAATTCTTGACGTCTGATTTGTGTCCATTCATTCTTTTACGTAGAGACTGTCCAGTTTGGCCAATGTACATGGCAGAGGGGCATTGCTGGCACATGATGGCATATATCACATTGGTAGATGCGCAGGTGAAGGAGCCTCTGATAGTGTGGCTGATGTGATTAGGCCCTATGATGGTATCCCCTGAATAGATATGTGGACAGAGTTGGCAACGGGCTTTGTTGCAAGGATAGGTTCCTGGGTTAGTGGTTCTGTTGTGTGGTGTGTGCTTGCTGGTGAGTATTTGCTTCAGATTGGGGGGCTGTCTGTAAGCAAGGACTGGTCTGTCTCCCAAGATCTGAGAGAGCGATGGCTCGTCCTTCAGGATAGGTTGTAGATCCTTGATGATGCGTTGGAGAGGTTTTAGTTGGGGGCTGAAGGTGATGGCTAGTGGCGTTCTGTTGTTTTCTTTGTTGGGCCTGTCCTGTAGTAGGTGACTTCTGGGTACTCTTCTGGCTCTGTCAATCTGTTTCTTCACTTCAGCAGGTGGGTATTGTAGTTGTAGGAATGCATGATAGAGATCTTGTAGGTGTTTGTCTCTGTCTGAGGGGTTGGAGCAAATGCGGTTATATCGTAGCGCTTGGCTGTAGACAATGGATCGAGTGGTATGATCTGGATGAAAGCTAGAGGCATGTAGGTAGGAATAGCGGTCAGTAGGTTTCCGATATAGGGTGGTGGTTATGTGACCATCGCTTATTAGCACCGTAGTGTCCAGGAAGTGGATCTCTTGTGTGGACTGGTCCAGGCTGAGGTTGATGGTGGGATGGAAACTGTTGAAATCATGGTGGAATTCCTCAAGAGCTTCTTTTCCATGGGTCCAGATGATGAAGATGTCATCAATGTAGCGCAAGTAGAGTAGGGGCATTAGGGGACGAGAGCTGAGGAAGCGTTGTTCTAAGTCAGCCATAAAAATGTTGGCATACTGTGGGGCCATGCGGGTACCCATCGCAGTGCCGCTGATTTGAAGGTATACATTGTCACCAAATGTGAAATAGTTATGGGTCAGGACAAAGTCACAAAGTTCTGCCACCAGGTTAGCCGTGACAGTATCGGGGAGACCTAAGAGTGGCTATACTTCAACAAAAAAGCTTCAAAAACAGACTCCAACGAGAGACTGCTGAATTGGAATTAATTTGCAAACTGGATACAATTAACTTAGGCTTGAATAGAGACTGGGAATGGATGAGTCATTACACAAAGTAAAACTATTTCCCCATGGTATTTCTCCCTCCCACCCCACCCCCCACTGTTCCTCTGATATTCTTGTTAACTGCTGGAATTAGCCTACCTGCTTGTCACCATGAAAGGTTTTCCTCCTTTCCCCCCCCTGCTGTTGGTGATGGCTTATCTTAAGTGATCTCTCTCCTTACAGTGTGTATGATAAACCCATTGTTTCATGTTCTCTGTGTGTGTGTATATAAATCTCTCCTCTGTTTTTTCCACCAAATGCATCCGATGAAGTGAGCTGTAGCTCACGAAAGCTTATGCTCTAATAAATTTGTTAGTCTCTAAGGTGCCACAAGTACTCCTTTTCTTTTTGCGAATACAGACTAACACGGCTGCTACTCTCATACCTTTAAAATCACTCAGCTGGTTTTCTTTTAATTTGACTTGTTCTGTAGATCTTATTTAGACTTCTAGGTCATGTCTGAAGACTGTAGGTACTGAATAATTCTGAAAGTACTTTTCATGTGTAGGTCACCATTTTGAATCTGATCCCACCCAGCAGTAACCCAAATCCCTTACCAATAACTAGCACTAACTAGTACCTGTTTAATAGTCTCAGCTGGGAGCCCAAGGGAAGAAGACTGAATTGTATTAGCTGAACTGGCATGAAGATTGATCCTCTAATCCCTGGTTTCAGAGTAGCAGCCGTGTTAGTCTGTATTCGCAAAAAGAAAAGGAGTACTTGTGGCACCTTAGAGACTAACAAATTTATTAGAGCATAAGCTTTCGTGAGCTACAGCTCACTTCATCGGATGCATTCACCAAATGCATCCGATGAAGTGAGCTGTAGCTCACGAAAGCTTATGCTCTAATAAATTTGTTAGTCTCTAAGGTGCCACAAGTACTCCTTTTCTAATCCCTGGAAAGGTGATCCCTGCAGGTCAGGCGTAAGGCACTACTAAGAAGTTGCACTTACTTCATGGAACTATAAAGAGCTTCAGGCTTCAGGGACATCAGTCTAATTCATGGGTACAAAAGTACACTTCATGTTTAAAGACACTATTCAGGTAATATACATCATATTCAAAGCAGAATGAAAATTAAAACAGGAACAAAAACTAATATATGGTATCACACTACTTCTATCTATGGCATAAAAAATGTAGTCACATCCAAATTATATGCTGATATGGTAATAAATGTTGTTGGGCTAAAGTACTAGCAAATAGTGATTTTTTTTCAACTTTTCAACATCGTGCTGCCATTCATTTTTAAGAGGATTCAAAAAGTAAAGAAATAAGGTATCTGGTTTTACCTTGAAGATACTGATAACATGACTTACAGAACATAGTCCTATTTTACCAGCTTTCCACCCCCTTAGACAAATTTATTTAGTACTGAAACTCAAAATGTAATTGAGCACAAGTCTCATTATATACATTTAAAAAATAAAACTTGAATTCACTAGAATGTTTGTTGTAGTTGAACTGTTTAACATGGCAACCTCAAAGCTGTGGTGAGAATAGCTCGCTTAAACCTAGGTGAAAGCAGTCTAGATATCAAAATTGTCTTAATGTCATTTCTCTGGATCTTGCCTTCTACTAGAATCATTAATGGATATGGATAAAGATGACATTTAAATCTTGATAGATGATACAGATAAGATAACTTTTTTTTTTCAAACAAAACTTTTCCTAAGACAACTATCTGTATTTTTAAATTCTATCACCCTTTAATAAATGACATAGTCAGGGTGGAGGAGAAAGTTTATGTTAGATCTAGGAATAAACTAAATGCTTTCAGAGTTGAATCACTGTTTTTCTTTACTCCCTTTGGAAAAGCAGCAGATACTATATTCTGCTGTGCATCATGGACTTGGGACTGAAAACAGCTGCACTCTAATTACATGTAAAGTGTACCAAAACATTCCTTTTATCACAGACTGTAAATCTGTTAGCATCTGTCTCTCCTTTGTTTCTTCCACAAGATACAAGCTTGTTTCTACATTTTTCTCACCTGTAGCAGTGATTAAAATTCATTATAAATGAAAGGAGTGAACACTAAAACAAGTTCCTCTGTGTACTGTTCTAAACTCAAATTAGAAACAGCTGTTTGCTAATTCATGCAGTGATGTTTTGTCGTGCTCTGTGAATCAATAACTCACCCTATTTCTACAGACATTTTAGGATTATCCATATATTTTACTCAGCAATTTACTTTTCAAACATGTTCAAATGCAACTTCAGCCTCTGTCTCAGGAGATGAGAAGCCAATTCTGTCAATATTATCAATGCATTAATAGAAAGGTCTTGATAGTGTGCTACTCATGCTTTACCTGTTACCTAGAAGCTCCTGTGCCACTCTTGCCTACTTTGCTACCAACACAGTACCTCACAAAGATGAGCTATTTTAGGATTGACATAAAAGATTAAAACTGTAAAACAGGTTTCAGAAGCACAGACTGAAAGAAAATGCTAAAATTAAAATTTCAATTGTTGCCCTGGACAACTTTTAAATCTTAAGTACAGGTAAGACTCTTATAAAAATCATCCTTTGGTTAGAATTATTATTATTTGAATAAAGTTTCTTAACTAGTCTATAAAATTTTACCCAGATCAACTTGAATTACTGTCAGAAAATTGCATTCTGTGCTTCTTAAAAATTTGATGTCACTATTTATCATAGTTTCAACAATTTACTTACAAGGAAAAGTCATACAGCTAAGAGCTGAATCACCTTGTTTTGGCATTTAAGAAGGAATTATCCAGATAAAAATCTGACTGTTCAGAAAAGACTTTCACTCACAACGTTTTCAAGAGCCTCCATAATAAATTTGCACAGACTGCTCTCATCACAGTAGAATGTGACCTACCAGGTCAGTGTTGGGACCACTGACCCCAGCACTGTGCCCTTTGCGTGGCTTGAGGATTTGGCCCCCCATTTTTAGAAGACTATCATCTTTCACAAATGCTAATAAAACACATAAACAAGGCAATTTTCTCATCAATAGCTAAAGAAAATATGAATCACCTCCTAAAATCAGGGGGAGAACTATTGTTCCTGCTATAAAATAAAAACCTGTACCACAAGAGCTATTACTGTTAAGTACAGAAAATGTGTTTCTTCTTTTTAAGCAAAAATGAGGGATTGCAAATCAGAGATCTCTCTGTGTCAGTGACAGTCCTGTTGTGGTCTTGAGAAGAATCCCATTCGTTCATTCAAGAGAGATACTTTTTTTTAATCCCTTTACACTTCTCCCTCTTTTGATGCTTAAGAACCTAGCATTCCTCCTCCTGTAAGAACAAGTGAACTGATTCCCAATGAAGCAGACATCAGCGCCATTCCTTGACACTCTATAGAGAGCCATGGGGAGTCAAAGCCACTCGTACACTAATGATTTTTAAGGATGTGGCTAATCAAAATAGCCTCTTTGGATAAAATGCATGAAACTGATTTACTACTATTAAATATAGTGTGTTTTTATGCTTTAATTGGACAATCCTAAATATGGCAGCCACCTTTTGAGGGATCATTTTTTGGCTTTTCAGCATCAGCATTACGCATGCAGACCCCGATTTTTAAAGGTATTAAGGCATTGCTGCACTTAATGTCACTGCACCCCAACTGATTTAGGGGCCTAAATCTCATTTTCATAAGGCATTTAGGTACTTATGAGCCCACTGTGATTTTGACTCCTAAGTGCCTAAATCCCTCATGAAAATGAGATTTTGGCTCCTAAATCAGTTAGGGTGTAGTGATGCTAAGTGCAGTAATGCCTAAATACCTTTAAAAATCTGGGCCATACTGCCTAGCACCCATTTCTTAAGCCCTTTTCAACAGTCCAGAGTCATGCCGGAAAATCGAGGGATGTGATCGTTCCCCTCTTTTCAACATTGGAGGGCCTCATCTGGAGTATTGTGTCCAGTTTTGGGCCCCACACTACAAGGAGGATGTGGAAAAATTGGAAAGCGTCCAGCCGCGGGCAACAAAAATGATTAGGGGACTGGAACACATGACTTACGAGGAGAGGCTGAGGGAACTGGGATTGTTTAGTCTGCAGAAGAGAAGAATGGGGGGGGGGGGATTTGATAGCTGCTTTCAACTACCTGAAAGGGGGTTCCAAAGAGGATGGATCTAGACTGTTCTCAGTGGTAGCAGATGACAGAACAAGGAGTAATGGTCTCAAGTTGCAGTGGGGGAGGTTTAGGTTGGATATTTTTCACTAGGAGGGTGGTGAAGCACTGGAATGTGTTACCTAGGGAGGTGGTAGAATCTCCTTCCTTAGAGGTTTTTAAGGTCAGGCTTGACAAAGCCCTGGCTGGGATGATTTAGTTGGGGATTTGTCCTGCTTTGAGGAGGGGGCTGGACTAGATGATCTCCTGAGGTCCCTTCCAACCCTGATATTCTTTGATTCTATGAAATAATATCTGTAATGAAGACTAGTTAGTGACTGAGGAACATGTTAAATACAGAGACTATAAATGAAAAAAATTAGACTTCCCCCCCATGAACAGAATACTGTATTTTGGTATGATTTGATATGATGCTTTATTCTGCTCACTTTCATGTTTCTGAATTGTACTTTCTAAGTGATAATTATCTTCAAGTCATCAATTACAAGTAATTTAACTCATTCACAAAAATCACTTAAGGGTCATAACCTGTGTAGGGTGTAGATTTTCTTGAAACTCAATGGGAGACAAGGATACTTAGCACCTCTTTCGAGAGAAGTTTGCCATCTTGCAGGAATGAGTCTTAAAGATGAACAATATGCCAGTGACAGTGTAGATAACAGTTTGGATAAAATAGTATTCTTTAAACTTGGGACAGTTGGTTAATTGGGACCAGAAGGAATCCACCAAAGCATCCTAGTTAAGCAGCTCCTATTGCAATGGATAAGAGGGCTGTATTTCAGTGTGTATGTGAATTTAGTTCTCGTGGAGAGTGTTATACTGACAGCAGTGGAAAGTGAACTCCATAGAACAGGCAAAAATTCACTCTCCCTGCTGTGATTCAACTCTGATCCAAAGAGCTAGCTACAGGGGAGAAAAAATAATTCAGCCATTATTCCTATTCAAATTTTGGCCCCTTGCCTGAGGTCACCAAAAAAAGGGAGCCAAATGCTTAATGGACTAGGCCTTGGACTGAGACTATTTACCCATTACACATAAGCCACCAAAAAGCTATCTGAGGATAACTAAATTCAGTCTTTATGCGTTGAATTCAGATGAGTTACTCAGAGGCAAAAGGTTTTCCATAACCCTTCATTCCCCTGAGCTAACCAGTCCACAGATCCTATCTTTTATTTCAGGTTTCAGAGTAGCAGCCGTGTTAGTCTGTATTCGCAAAAAGAAAAGGAATACCGGTGGCACCTTAGAGACTAACAAATTTATTAGAGCATAAGCTTTCGTGAGCTACAGCTCACTTCATCGGATGCATTTGGTGAAAAAAACTGGTTTGGTTTTTTCCACCAAATGCATCCGATGAAGTGAGCTGTAGCTCACGAAAGCTTATGCTCTAATAAATTTGTTAGTCTCTAAGGTGCCACCGGTACTCCTTTTCTTTTTATCTTTTATTTAAATATGAAAAAAAATTATTTTGAAAAGTAAAGACATTTACTCCTAAATATACTGATTTCCTTACAGGAATACAGGGAACCTCTTTGCAAAAACAGCTGAAAATGGCATTTTAAAACAGCCTCTACTAAATTACACAAATACACTGATAAGTACTTTGCTAATCCAACCCAGTGGAGTTTTGCCCAGAAGATATCTCAAGGTGGTGGTTTGGAACAATCAAACACAAAACACACTTACATGTGTTTTGCTAAATTATCTTAGGAAGTAGAGCAGGCACCTTTGTCACTCAATAAGATTCCTTCACTCTTTACATATGTTCCAAATCTACTACTCAGTAGAGAAAAATTTTGATTTTCATGTTTCAGCCCAGAGAAAAATCGCTGCACAAGGCTTTATTGCCAAGCTTTCAAGCCCAAAGGATTTAAAGCTGGTCATTATATTGTTAGAGAAAGTTGTGGGGAAAATAAAAGCAGCTTATTAAGTCAGAAAGAGTAGGCTGTTCCAAGCTCTCATTTTGATCTAGGTGGGAAAACTGTGATGCACTTAAAAATGTAAAAGATTGATCTTCATGAGTAATAGATTTAATACTACATAACACATCTGTTGAAATTACTCAGAAGTAAACAATCACTAAAGTCAACAATATCCAGATTTTATACCTCCTTCAAATAATTTAAAAAAAGAAACCACTGAAGTACAAGTGACAGAGACTTGTTACGTGTAAACATATGCATTATTGGCCTGTTTTTCTAATGTGCAGTGCACCCCCAAATCCCACTGAAGTCCACAGGGGCTGCAGCTGCTCAGCACCTTTGAAAATCAAGCCACATAAATATTACATCTACATCGCCACAAACAGATATTTTCATAAAAAGATCTTCATCCATCACACTCCCCTCATGCATTCGCAAATTAGATTTCACACAAATAAATAATGAAAATGTGAAGTAACACATGCAAATTCTTGACTCTGCAACAATATACAAAAGTATTTGCTAGATTCTGGTCAGCCGAGAGATATTCCAAATCTTTACTTGTCTCTTTTGTGAAGCGTTATTGCACTACAGTGACACCAGCTGGTATCTCTGGAGTTAATGAGCTGGCCACTCCATCTGACCCCAGTCTGCAGACAGAGGGTCTTTGCTCCAGCTAAGCAGACCTCCTGCTCCCTAAGGATGTCACGCATTATGGCAAAATACAATTAGCTCAGTCTCTGGTCCTGCTATATTAAACATGTATTTATTTATTTTAAAATAATATTTTTATTTTTAATTAAAAAAAAAGAAACCCGCATAATGTGAGCAAATGTAAGACCACAAGGTTGACTTTTAAACAATTTGTAAGTATAATTTAGTTAATACTAACCTGGAATCTATAACAGTGTTTCTAACTAGCCTGAGGGGAAGGCATTAAAACAAAAGTAAAAAAAAAAAAAGAAAGATCTCTGCTTTTCAATAGCAAACAGAAATAACAGACAGGTTTAAAAAGAAACTAAGTGGAATTTTGTGTTCTGATAGATAAGAGCAAATAAGTAAGCATGGCTTACTTAGGATAGTTCTGTGTTGATGCTGTATGGAAGCATTCCTCCTTTTTAATCAAAAGTATTAGTCACTTTTAATGTGAAATGAGTTTTTAAAAACAAAACAAAAAAATCTTTGCTACCTGTTAATCTTTCTTCTCAAATCAGTGTTCATCTACAACAGATGTGCCGCATCAGAGGCCTTTCAAGTTAACTAGCAATGACCCAGTGTCTGATCTGAAGACTTGCACTGCACTGCATAACAAACACTCCACTGAAGGCAGCTCTCTTCTTACAACAGATCTCTGGCTCTTTGACAGAAGGAGCCAGTGATAAATTGTGAGACTCTTCTGTCAAGTTTTCAAAAGAGGAGCTCAATTGACAACTAAGAACTTTCTTCATATGACATCACATCCTCATTAGAATACTACTGAAGCATATGCAAAGAGGGACTCCCGGCTGAGTGAAGCATTGCATAGTGCCTACTGGTCCAGCTAAAGGAGATCTTATTTTGGCTCACCCAGTAGAGGAGCTGATTACAGACCATGAAGATCCCTGGTTCAAGTCCTGTATGTGGTAATTTGCCTGTTGCATACTACAGTGACTCCAGACAGTACCTGGGGGATCATGTTAATGGGTTATATCTGCTCTACAACATCCTCTTTTGGAATCCAAACATTTAAAACTAAATTCTGCCCTTGCATATTAAGTCAACTGGCTAGAACGAGTGTGAGGGCAGACCTTCTTAAGTCAACTGGGTAGAATGAGTGTGAGGGCAGACTTTGGCCCAGGGGTAAATCCTGGCCCCATGGCCACAAAAGCTCATCTGAAATCAGAAAGGATATGATTCTTCTGCACAAAGGGAAGAGGGCAGGGTTTGGGGAGGCAGGGCACACACATGCCTTTCAGAGTGTGAAGGACATGGAGTAGGTGGACCAACAGCTACGTGCTGCGGTGGAGATCTTCCTATCCTCCCCCTCTTACAGGGGAGGTTCAAAATAACTGCCCATGAAGCCTATTCTACAGCTGGGTCTAGAATATACTTCATGAAGCTGCAGCACAGTCACCTGCATGGCTCCCAACAATACTTTGTCTGGTTACTTGAGACAAACCCTTCGCGTATAATTAGAGTCAATGGCGGCTGACAGTTCCAGACCCACTAGCTCCATCCCCGAGTCATCAAAACCCTAAGCCATCATGAGTGGTCACGAAGGCTGCTGACAGACTCATTATGACAAAAATGGCTGGCTGATCCCCATCTAAAATCACTGGTGACCCTAACAAGCATGGTCTAAACTCCTAAATAAACAAATAAAATAAAAAAGCCAGATCCGACCCAGGATGTCAGTGTCCAATTCAAAGCTGGAACTGTACACCCACCATCATTCTGCCATCACTTTCCCAGGAAAGCGGATATTTGAGACGGGACAGTCTCTTGACAACAGAGTAGACTTCATTCTTAAACATTTGGGTCAGCATCCTCCTCTCGCCAAGTGAGGCACTGATAGTGCCCATCAATAATCATAGCCAAATCACTGCATTAAAGCCACCAGGTCAGGCAAGGGTCAAAACTGCAGGTGATTGGCCTCAGCAAACATAGACAACTATGGACATTATTAGAAACCATGCTGAACTCAACCAAGAGGGGACACAGCCCAACGGAGACCCCAAAGCACAGTCAAAAAGTCTTCCCAGACCAGCAGGAAGTTTATCTACTGTTGGGAACACATTACTGCAATCAAATCAAGGAACCACGTTATGAATATGTCATAAGAAGGGGATGTTTGGTGACTCAACTGTCTGTTAATGGAGAAGATTTTCCTCTCCATTTGTTTAATAAAGGCCTAAACCATGGGGAAAGGGAACTGGCTAGAGGAGCCGTTTATATTAGAACAGCACTTATTTAACTGAGAGTTTAAGTCCCCTTTTGTTTTTATGTTTTTCTTTTTTGTTGCAGGTTTGAATTGTGCAATTTGTTTTAATAGTTCCCATCTCTTTACCTAGGCCTTAGACACATGGCTGTAATAGAGAGTAGATATATAATGGGGAAAGGGCCAGGGAATCATTTTACTTTTTCAAAAATTGAGAGGGTATAACAATAAAATCAGCATTAGAATATATGTTCACTCAGTTTCTCCATGAAGAGAAGACGAGGCAAATGTCTTGCTCATTTCCACCACACACACACATAAATACTCTTTCCACACATCCTTCTTTTCTTCATTTGATAAAAATCTTTCTTATGTGAGTTTACATCAAAAAAATTAAAGGAAATAAGAGAAACTTTGGTTTTAATAGCTTCACTCCCTAATTCTGCCCCATAATGGAGACTAACAGTACTAATAAAATAGTCTCTTGGAATGTTAATGGACTTAACCCAGTAAAGGGAAACAAAAATAAAAGATACTAAATAGCATTAAAAAAATTAATTAAGATATTGCAGGTATAAAAGAAATTCATCTCTCCATAGAAGAGTCAA
This sequence comes from Dermochelys coriacea, assembly GCF_009764565.3. Taxonomy (NCBI): domain Eukaryota; kingdom Metazoa; phylum Chordata; order Testudines; family Dermochelyidae; genus Dermochelys; species Dermochelys coriacea. The sequence goes on along the minus strand of NC_050079.1, from coordinate 17,165,626 downwards.
ACTAAACTAAACAAGGTTTGGGTTGGAGATCTATCTTCTGCAGTTTTCGGAGGGGTAGGGATGACAAAAAATGGTTGTCTAATTTGTAAAATCTTCCCATGTTAAATAAAACAGTCCTGATCTATCTAATAGGCATAGACATGTTTGAGGAACTGTAAACGGGCAATAAACTAGATATATATGCAACCAACTAAATAAAAAACAGAATTCACTAATAATCTTTTGTTAGATCTTGCCCCCCGTGTCAAAGTTACTTTACTTGTACTAGCGGATTTTACTTAGATTCCAAACCTAAAGCTAGAGAGAAGTTCTGATTAAAAACACCCAAATTTATTGAGAGGAAAAACATGAAAAGAGATACCAAATGCAATCACTGACAGGCAGATAGTAGATATATGGAGAAAGCTATACCCTGAAGAAAAAAATTTTCATTCAAAAAATGTTGACCAGCTCCAGTATTAAGTTTGCCCCATGGCACGGACACTTAGGAATAGCCAATATCAAAAGTGACTGCAAAAACACACACATTTCTAAAAATCTTATCTCTACCAAGGAGAAGTATGATAGTCAAAGCCTGAGTCACCCCATTTATAATGACTGACATGTGGTGGAAATGAAGGTTCATCCTTATTGTTTTCAAAACAAGCTGAAGAATTTTAAAGCTATGTGGTTTAGGGCAGGTTGAAATTTTTCCTTTGAAAATTGGGTTTTCAACTACACAAAATCTTTAGTGAAAAGTGTCCGCTTTCCACATGAAAAATTTAATCATTTGTCAAAAAAATGAATGCCCACAAATTGAAGTTTTGGTTAAAAACTGACCTATTTTAAATCAGAAACGTACCTCTTGGGAGCTGTAAATTTCAATTTCCTCATGTCCCCATTCACCTCTATGGACCAGGCTCCCCAGCTGGGCGAAGGCGGCGCATCATAGAAGATGTAGGCTGACAGGAGAGCCCGGCCCAAGAACGAGAATTGAAGTATGGGGCACTGTAGCAGGATGGTCACCCTGCTCTGGCCCTGAAGGGGTTGCCTAGGAGAGGGCTGCCTCGGGGAGCTTATAGTAGAAGCAGCCCTGGAGAGGGCTGCAGCTGCGAACAGCTAGGCTGATTGGGGGAAGCACCATAGCTGGGGCCATGCCCCAGTCAGGCCACAGCTGGCCCTTATAAGAGGCTGTGGGCCAGAAGCTGGAGGAGTCTCACTCTAGCCCTGGAATGGGAAGGGCTAGCTGCCTGAGATGAAGGTACCTGAAGTGGAGCAGTGCTAGGGAAGGGCAAAGGGGGGAGCTCCAGCCTGGTAAAGGCCCAGAAAGGTACTGGGGCTGCAGAGGGGCAGCTTGGGAATAGGCAGAGGCAGCTGGTCCTATCCCCTTGCCAATGATGAGTGGCCATTACACTACAGTCTGCCTCAGTGAGCGGGGACTAGCTGATGACTGGCAGTAGCCACTGAGGCAAGGTGGGTTTAAAGGGTTGGGCTTCCCTGGGGAGGGGAGACCCAGAGCGACAGGGTACTGCTGGGGCAGAACCCTGAGATAAAGGGCACCAGGGTCCAGGAGGAACACTGGGCCAGGGCAGGCGAGACACTTGCCTGCAGAGGGCGCTCTGTAAGCTGGAAAAGAGCTAATTTCCCAGATGACCAGCAGGAGGCACTGCACCAGTGCGTCGTTGCCTCGCTACAGGCACCCAAACTATAGTCCCAGTGAGGCACCAGGAGACCATTTCCTAATTGAAATATTTTAGTTCTCAGCCTAAATATTTTGATTTTTTTTCCTGCAACGTAAAACATTTCTGTGGAAATTCTAACCAACTCTAGTGTAAACTCCTTAAATTACCTAACAGAGTATCCTCCACTCCGCAGAAGGAAAAAAGAGTGAAAAATGGAGATATGGACAATTTAAACTAAAACTGGACTAATTTTAATTTAGTTTTATTTTAAAAAATAAACAAACAACTTCCCAGTATCAAATGTCTGTGAAATAGAGTGGAGAATTGTTCTTCAGCTGTCAGCTTGTTTCCTAATACACAATACCAATACTGAATATTATGGAAGTGCTAGTCAGGACTCCACAATTAAGTCTGAGTTCTGTTTTGCGCTTGAGGCAGAGGTTCAACCTCTTTGTTCTGTGTGGGGAAAAAAAGAGCACATTCACAGAATTCACATATTCATAAGCACAGAATCTATTTTATGAGCATTCACAAGTAAATAACATAGTGACATCATTCAATAGCTAAATGACTGTGATTAAGGCATTTTAGTATTTGTGGTGCCAGATTAGAGGAAACTGATTTGTAAAGACATTATATGTTTTTCATTTTCTTTCCCCTCATGGCTTTGCTACAGGGCTGAGTTAAAGTTGTTTGGGTAGTTTAATTGTGCATGTCTTACCTTAATGTGTTTGGATTTCTTTTAAGTGTAACCTTAACTCTGAATTTCTTAGGTTTTTTTAATCTGTGGCATTGAGATAATTACAGCACGCCTATAATGCTTTTTACCCTTAAATTACTCATACATACTCTCAACTTTATTAATGTAATTTTAATGCATCCATATTAATATAATTGTTTTGTTTAGGATCAAGACATGGAATACGATTTGTTAATTTTATTATTAAATTTCCTAGTGAGTGGCTCTGTTACATGGTGTACTAATTTTTTTTCTATGTAATCTCTGACAAATACAAAGCAGGGATGCTAGGACAAAAGAAAATAAAAACATCCAGGATTAATGCATAAATGGTATATATTAAATATAGTAAATATATGTCTTATTTTTATATGATACTCAAAAAAGAGAGCTGAGGGTTAATTTTTAATGTCTCTTTGATGTAGTTAGAAAAGTTCCCACTGCCCCCCACATGAACACACACATGCACTAACAACTTTTGACAAATTCCTATCAGTATTTTTGTGCAATTGTTACACCAGTCAAAATGTGATCAGTTAATCATATTTATCATGGACAGTAATTATGAAAAAGTGTAAGACTGTGCAATTAAAATAAATCACACAATCTGATTAGCTTTTTAAATTACTTAAGAAAAAATTCGCTGATCTTGTCAAAGTTAATAAAAATAAGGTAATTCACAGGTAAAGCTCACTACGGTGCCTCTCTAAGTACTTCCTGAATGCACCCCTATGCATTGGAGGTCAGCTCTGAGTATTAATTTCCTTACTTTTATTAACTTCTGCAATACCCTTCACGGTCTGTTGCTGTTTTGTTAGAAAAGGCCATTCATTTAGTTGAGCAATACTTTGAGAGATAGCTAGCTAACTCCTTGAAACCTCTTCAGATATGGCTGATTAAAAATCTGCCAATAGAATCACCTTTTTATTTACTCTATTTGTTTATTTATTTGTTTGGTGGTGGTGGGGAGGGGAGGGGTTAAAAAAAAAGTCTTGTTCCATTATTTCACAGGTAGGCTGGGGAAAGAAATCAATCTCAGAATAAAATACAAGCCATTTCAATCAGTATATAAACCACAAGCAAACTGGCAATGTTGAAAATAAGCAAACCAGTGAAGACTGCTAGCAACATAATTTAACTACAGTTTTCTTGGGATACTAAGTAAGCTGAATCAAAAAGCAGCACAAAGTTATAAGGGGATGTGGGCAGAGAGAATTAGCCTGAGCGGGCACAGGATAGGTGGTGCTGGGGTACACCAAAGGTGAGAGAAGTAGTAGTAAAATAAAATGGTGGCTTTGCTCGACAGGAATTTGGCTCTCAGGAGGAACAGAAAGGACTGTGACAGCCACAAAAGTGATTGAGAGGCCCTGACAAAGGAATGGGAGGGGCTGACACCAGAGAAAGGAAGAAAAAAGGCAGAAAATCTGCAGAAGTACCCAGATGCAAAGAGAAGAACTGTCCAGCAACCTGCAAGGGCCAGAGAGAATCATCAAGGGATCTAACCATGGAAAAGCAGTCCAGAGTAGTTAATGGTGCTGTAAGTGAGAGTGTTAATTTTTTTTATATTGCACAATATTACATTTCTATTTGAGAAAATAGAAGTGGAAATTCCAAACGTGTTCTCATGGGCAAACTGCAGTCTCCCCTAGAAGAAAAAAAAAACCCTTTACATTTAATAAAAACCCTCAAATGGACTGTTTTAATTATAAAATGTAGGGTACTAAACTGGGGTAGGGTGGGGCGCAGGGAATTAGAAGTTACTACGTTAGTGACAGGACAGAGCACTGCACAGTTACAGCTCTGGAAATCAATTTTCCCAACTTCTGGATGTGATTCTCCTCTGAAACATTTATATACAAACTGGGATTCTATAATGGAATACTTGATGATTGGATTTCACAACTCTGTTTTATTCATTTTTGGTTCTCTCTCCCTCCTCCCACCCTTTCTCCCTTCATTTTTACCTTTCCATCTTCCTCACCTGATTCCCCAGAGTGAACAGATCAGTTGGAAAAGTTTAACTGACTAACAACAATGGAAACAATCTCTATTCATCCACAGACCAATCAGATCAGAAACAGCCATAGTGAAATCTATTCATACTGTCCCACCTGTGACCTCTGGGACTTTCCCCTTTTCTACTGCGGAAAGGATGGACAAGGTCTCCATGTTCGCTCAAGTGCTTGGTATTGCCTCAGTTTCAAAGGAACAAAAATTGCCAAATGCTGACACATTAACATTCTACAGAAACTGAGTGAATATCAAATTTATTTCACTGGGGAGTGAAACCATCATCTCAAAACTGAAAGGCCAGTAACAAGTTCAGTTTCCAGTTCAGGTGGGACAACTGACGACAGTTTAAAGAAAGATGCTGGTTAGTTTTTTTTTTTTTTGCTTCCACTTTAGGAAACCTGCACCTCATCCTATCCTTCTCACCCCATAGGTGAGGAAAACTGAGGTGCTTATTGCAGATAACTAAAGTTCTGTTCCCACCCTGGACATCCTTGGTTGTCCAAATTGTCCAAAAGCGGCAAATGGGGGTGGGATGAAATATTTTGCAAATTGCTTTCAACAAATGGAAACAATCTGAAGAGAAACTTAGCAATTCTGAAAAAATGGCCTACTCCAGGGGAAACCACACTTAAGCCACCCTGCTAGCAATGCACTTCAGTGTTAAACAGCTTGCTGTGCCATGCTTTCAATTTAGAAGCAATGAAGGTATGCATTTAACAGCTACCTATGGAAAGAGGTTAAAAAAGGGGAAGATACAAAATGATTTAAGCAAGTAAAAAACATTATGTGCAGCTATATGACTCCTTTTCCTTTGTACACAGTTCACTATTACAGATTACATTTGCAAAGTATAGCTTTTGATAAAGTGTAGCAAAAAGCAACCTAATAGCATAATTTTCTTCATATGTACTTTACTTTTGAGTCTTCCTATGGGGATCTAGTAGAGGTGTATTTTTATTATAAAAATAAAAAATCCACTTCCTACGTATTTGTAAAACTGGGTAAACTTAAGAGAACAAGTTTTAAACAGCTAACATGATTTACTCTAACTTGTGGAACAAAAAATTGTAAGTAAACCTTAACAGAACAGAATGAGTGACATCTCACACTATGACTTCAGTACCATAGAAAACTCGGTGGACTGAAGGTTTGCATTGCATTCTCCCTCCACTGCTGCCTGTGCATGGGCTTCAAAACAGCACCTCTTCTTGATGAAGATAGAACTTGCTCATGTTGTTTTGTTTAAAGCTTGCTATGTGTGAGTTTGTTTCTTTCCATGGCATAAAAAGGACCATGCAACCTAGCCTTTGAACAAATTACAATTAGCTGTTTTAATCAGTCCTTAATGGTCTAACTCTCCTGAGTGACAGTGAGGTAGAAAAAGCTACACAAGAGAAATATTGGCGACAATGTCTGTTTATCCAAAAACAAAAGGCATTTTCTAAAAACCATGATCAAAACCAGGCTCAGACCACAGAGATCTAGAGAGAAAAAAATTCCATCCTTATTTGTACTCAGCATTGTCACTTTGAACTGCATTGTTGTCTTGACTTTTGTTCTAATTACACAAACATTTAGAGGACTCTATTCTACAAAAGGGGCTTTTTCCGAAGGAACAGGTAATTCTAACAGCCACCATGTTGGCTTATTCCCTTCTTCACCCACCACCATTTTACCGTCTCTCTTCTTTCTTCCTGCTCACCTCCACCCCCAACTCAAATAATCAATCTATGAATGCTGGGCAGGTCCAGACATCCAAGGGGTGAGCCAAGATTTCTCCTGGAGGAAGTACCATAGTGAGCTCAATGACTGAGTTGTTTGCTGGTACTGAGGAATAACATTTCCCTAGGGCCTTTTCTGAATGGAGTCTACCACCTGGGTTAAGTCCTTATTACAATCAAGCAGGAAAAAAGGGGGATGGAGAGAAAAAATAAAAAAACCTACAGCAAGCATCATTAACGCTCATCAAAAGTGCATTAGAGAACACCTGATAATATACTCTGAGCATTAATCATCCTTATGAACCATATTAATGCAGATGTTATCTGAATTCATGGAAACTAAATTTTCCACTCACATATATTTCTCTAAGTGCTATCAGTGGCCAACACTTCCATCTGCCTCTGATATTTAGAAACAAATAGATAAGACAGGGCATTTATTCTGATATGTTCTGCTGACCACAAATCTCAAACAGGTACTCTGAATTCATGATGCTTGTTGATATTCGAATGGATATATGTTGTGGTTAAAATGGACAGTATTAAGCCAATATTAATAGCAGGTTTGCAATTGTGTTGGCCTAAATTGAACTATCATCACTATTAGGATCACTATTTATGGGCAGATTTCATCTCTGATGCTTGGCAGGAAGTTTTCATTGCAACCTTTTCCCTCTTGTTTTGTGAGCTGAAGGAGAAAGGGTACATATTACTTGTGGAAAAAGTACAGAATTGATAGTGCATCTCTGCTATAAAGTACTAAATGCCAGGTTATATAACAAGCAGCTTAGTTGTCTGAAGAGTCTAATACTTCAACCAATAACTGAAATGGAGGTCAAAAAATTAATTCTAGACACTGCCTAAGTCCTATATTCCTCCTTAACAGAAACTGCAAATCATGTCAGGTTCTGCATAAATAGGTTTTGTGGGGGTATTAGAGGGTGAATTACTGTCATCTAGATTCTAGTGCTTAGTAAAGCAGGGACTATCAAACTCATTTTGCCAATATCCAGTGTGAACTGCTGTTCTCAAAGTAAAAAGGTCACCCAACCAAAAATTCCTCATAAAATCCCCACATTCTTACAAAGGGACATTTTATAAATACAACGGTCCCTAGATAATGCGTGGTGGGTTTTTTTCAATATGGCAAGTGCAGTGAAATCCTTTTCCTAAACAAATAGCTATTAATTTTTGCACTATCTTAGAATTGCTTATAGAATGTGGGAAGCAGGAATTATCTTTAGTGCTGCTGAGAGGCCAGGCATATTTCAGGCAACCTCACAGAGCCTGCTTCTATAACATATGGGATATAAACCCACAAACTATGAAAGAACCCAGTTCAGTTTTGTTTTCTCAAGTGACATCTATTATCCCTTTATCTCTCAGAAAATGAACCCCTGTATCCAGAAGCTCAATAAACTAAGCTCAGAACTAAAAGTTTAACATTAACTCTTCCTGTGTCATAGTGGATGCCATCTTTAAAGCCAGATAACTGCTAATGTCTTCCATTTGAAACTCTTCCTGCAGTTGAAAGTAAAGAGGTGCATCAAAGTACATTTGTACTCAACTGTACTGTTAAAATGTCAAGGCACATAGTAGAAACCAAACTGCAAAGAACTGTAGAGGGACAAATGGAGGGATACAGAGGCCGCTAGACCAATGGTTCTCAACCAGGAGTATGTGTACCCCGGGGGTTAGGGTTGCCAGGTGTCTGGTTTTTGACTGGAAAAGGGACCCTGGTGGCTCCGGTCAGCACCACTGACCGGGCCATTAAAAGTCTGGTCAGCGGTGCGGTGGGGCTAAGGCAGGCTCCCTGCCTGCCGTGGCTCCATGCAGCTCCTGGAAGCAGAAGCATGTCCCCCCTCCAGCTCCTACGCTGTCCATGCCCCAAGCGCTAGCTCCACAGCTCCCACTGGCCCTGCAGCCAATGACAGTGTGCTGTGACACTTTTGTATTTTTATGCCTGATTTTGTGCAAGTAGTTTTTTAGTGAGGTGAAACTTGGGTGTATGCAAGGCAAATCAGCCTCCTGAAAGGGATGCAATAGTCTGGAAAGGTTGAGAGCCACTGCACTAGACCAAGTCTTCAGAATTCCACCCCCCCACCACCCCGCATGACTGCCCCCCTAACTAGCACAGCAATTCTCGTTCAGTAGATTCTGATACAGCTATTCTCTTCCTGTTTTTCAACAAATATGGATGGTCTTATTCTGAAGGGTTAAGTACAAATACCGAGAGTGATAAATTGGATTTTCTAAGTAAGTATATAAAAAACTTTGGTCATATAAAATTTATTTCTAGATACCCTTTAACAGTACTGAACCCACAATCAAGCACCACACCATCCTAAATACACTGCCAGATAACTAGAATGGAAACAAGACAAAGGCCTGTTGGAATCTATTGAGAAGATTCCCGGACACATAGAGATAATTAATTTTAATAAGAAATATTGTGTAATGAGTACACTGGGAAAGCAATGGAGAACAAGCAATGAAGAATAAGCCACAGTTTGTGACATTTAATATCTGGATAACTGAGCATTCTTCTTCAGCCTGTGCTTTACCCATCACTGAACTCCAAAGATGAACCTCACGTACATTAATTCATTCTTCAGGGGGACATTTTGTTAACATTGCTATTCAATAAGAGCGCAGGAAACACCAAAAGTGTACCATGCTGAATGCTACAGCATGGATAATTAGTCTATTACATCAGTGCTTTTAAAGTAGTATCTCCAGCCAGAGGCCAAAAAGAAACGTCAAAGGGGACCTCACAGGGAAAGTTCGACATCAACACTCTAGGGAGAGCCCCCTACCCTACTTGCTCTGACAGCAGGAAAGAAAAGTCAGAAACATCTGTTGGGAGGCCAGAGGTTAGGCCAGTCTAGGTCAGCATAGACTAGTGCAGGATGCGGGTGTTTGCAACAGATTGCGAGAGTCTCCACTAAAAACAAAATAAACTCCAAACAGTACTAAACTTGTACCTGTGAGCATTCCGGGATTTCCTGTATACAAACTCATTAAAAACACGCCACAGACAGCATAAAGTGCAAGGACTCACACAGAGTACAACAAAATATATCCTGAACTAGAAAACTGGTTGTGTCAGTTGCAAAAGGCCTCGAGTGAATTTTGAGCTTCATGCTATATAAACCATTCAGTCTTTTTTGGAGTTCATTTCAGGCTAAGGACTGACTTGGAAAGATGGATTCTTTCATGAAAGGGGCAGTGGTAAGCTGTCCCATTGAGAGCTCAGAAAGAAAAATGAAAACACATACATGATGTGACATGTAACATTGATTGGAAACCACATTCTACACAGCATGTTCTGGAGTACTGAAAGCCAAATGTAAAAAGCCTTCTAAGTTGCTGCAACATTTAGAAATCAAAAATCCATCAATGAAAGACAAAAAATTTTCTCAAAAAACCCTTGATTTCTTCGGGGTCAGAGGGGGAGTCAGTAAGACTTCATCAGTCAAAATGGCAATGAAATCATTGTAACAGCACAAAGCACACCCTATTGTCCATAATTACATCCTCTCCTACACAGTAGATCTGCTTTCAGAAATTGTAGGGCACGATGCAGCTATCCAAACTGAAAACAATGGTTTTGTTAAATAACTTTCACACTGGCCTAGTGACGTGCATTTTTTCCACCAAATGCATCCGATGAAGTGAGCTGTAGCTCACGAAAGCTTATGCTCAAATAAATTTGTTAGTCTCTAAGGTACCACAAGTACTCCTTTTCTTTTTGCGAATACAGACTAACATGGCTGCTACTCTGAAACCTTAAAATACACAGTAATCTACAAACATCTGGTGAGTCAAGATACAGAGGCTCCCAGCACATATATAGTTTCTAAAGCTGAATCCATGATAGCGCTAATATTCAAACCATCATGCGTTTCCTGAATAGGAGGCTAGAGAGCATTTTTTGGGGTACAATATTTAAATAGAGCCAAATTGACTGCACTTATAAATGAGAACCAAATTCTTCTCAAGCAAATTTCAGACGTGATCAGCTACGTATAGCAGGTGAAACAAATGTAAGTACAAAAAGGCTACATAAAATTCTATGTATTAGAATACATCCTACATCTCAGTCAGGAATATTTACTATGATAGATCATAATACAATGAAAGTATTCTGCTGAAGAGAATCAGTCTTTCACAGATTTGATTATGAAAGTTCAACTGCAACAAAGAGAACACTCAAAAACAGAAATTGATATACTTCCACGAGACTCCTCTTTACAAGATGTGCACACACAGCTTTAGCAGGCAAGATATCAGTTATTTGCACCTATCAACTCTGATAATTGCAACCCACTTGACACTTGTGTTGAAAGGTAGTTTTACCAACAAGAAAGTCTAATAAATATTCAACGAGACTTCATTAAATAATTCTATTTATGTTGAAGACACCACCTATAAATATTTTAAAATATTCGTGTGTGTGTTAAAGAGAAGGGGTGGGAAATGCTTCCTCTTTAGAGATGAAATGCCTGTATCAGTGCTTTAATGAAAAAAACTTTTTATTTTTCAAGTTTAGTGAAAGAATGTCCTATATGCAAAATGTTGATCCCACATTACAAAATAATTACATGATAATTACATGATCATTAAGATGTCTACCCCCTGAGTAAAGCCATTGCACCCAACTGCTAACTGAGGCAGGCCTGGAATCTTTCAGTTTATTAAGGAAAATTCCAGCATTGAGCAAAACCTCCAGCTGAAGCAGTTTTCCACTGTTTTACTCCTCTGATTTCTAATTAAAAATTAAAACATGTTCCATTCTTTGGAAGCCCAATTATACTTGAGCATCAGCCTGAAAACAAACTTTTCTTAGTGGCTAAGCGACTTCTCATTATTTAATGGGGAAGCCATGGTCTTTTTCCACACAATTTCACAGGCATAATTCATTTGTTTCTTTTTATTTTACAATGGATACTGTAATCCATCCTTAACAGTAAAAATGTTACATTTGCACAGCTAATTACTACGTTGGCAGCATGGGTTAGTGACCCTCTGATTTCTCCTAGCCACTGCCACTCCTGCTCCAAATCATTTAGGGCTCAAAACACACAGTCAATAATATTCCAGGATTTTTTTCATTCTGACGTTGCATCTTTTCTCCTGCCTAATGAAGATAGTAGTACTTACCCCAAAGAATGGGAAGATTTTTGTGGGGAAGGGCCAAGGAGAAGTGAGTCACATTTAATCTTATTCCATTTCAATCCATACATTTTCTCCACTAATTTAACAGAGAATTATGCAAATTCTGGGAAGATGTGGTACCAAATTATTCCCCTAAGCATTTTGAAGAAGTGATGAGAGAGGATTTCTCTTACCCTATGTGTAACTAGGAATAAAAATGGAGGGAAAATAGATCAAATAAATGCTCTCCTCACTCACTATACAATACGGCTGAAACTTTACCTAGAAAACTCTTTTTGGTGCTAAGGTGTCCAGAGATGATAATTATGACAAACTGGAGAGAATTTAGAGGAGAACAACAAAAAAGATTAATGAGCTGGATGGACTAATGTTAAAACAGTTAAAAGAGCTAATTATATGTATGTTGGTTAAAAAGTGGCTACGGGTAGTCTGATAACTGTGTACAAGGGCTTGAAGGGGGAGGAATTGTTTGGAGGTGGTTAACAGGGGTAGAACTAGGAATAATGGGATGAGGTTAGCAAAGAAAATTTTAAAATAAACATCACTAAACCATTCTTAATAGCAATAGACTGGATATATTTCGAATGGGAAGTTGTAGAAGCATCATCACGTGAGTCATTTTAAACGGGAAAGGACAAAACATTGAGAACACATACTGCAGGGGATAATGTGTGTTTTCTTCTGTTTTTGTTAACCCATATCTAATTCACTGGCTAATGAACACTATGGAGAAAGGTTTTAGAGTAGCAGCCGTGTTAGTATGTATTCGCAAAAAGAAAAGGAGTACTTGTGGCATCTTAGAGACTAACAAATTTATTTGAGCGTAAGCTTTCATGAGCTACAGCTCACTTCATCGGATGCATAGCTCACGAAAGCTTATGCTCAAATAAATTTGTTAGTCTCTAAGGTGCCACAAGTACTCCTTCACTATGGAGAAAGAATATCTTTGCTAAAAGTTCAGAACACCAGCTCCTTCAATTAAAGGACTAAGAATCCACAATATGCACCTCTGAGACAGGAGTTTCTCCAGCAAAACCACACAATATTAAATGTACAGCAAACATTTAGGGGTAAATGTTTGCCATAATCATATGATTACCACCACAGAGTCCCATTGGTCCTGCCATTTGAGGTTAATTATGGCTACAAAGTTTGCTAGCACAAATGTGGCCTAAGTTTTTCTTATATTGTAAGGTCTTTTTTGTAGAGGGGACTATCTTTGGGGTCTCTCTATGTACAGCATCTAGCACAATGGTGTTCTGGCCCATGCATGGAGCTCATAAATGCTATCAAAACACACACACATAATAATGATGAATGTAAAATACTACAGCTGATTTTCAAATGTCAACTCAGCAGTTTTAAATTAGTTTAAAAAGGAAAAAGATAAAAAGGCAGCCTGTCCTTTTGCAGAATAAAACCTTGCTTCATTTGTAAATATGAAGTCACTTTTATATTACAGGAAACCAAGTGTTAAAAAACAAATGTACCTCAGCATTTAAGTGATCAGAGTGCACAAATAAATCAAAAGAACTGAAATGTTACACATAATTAACCTGATGCTCCTCTTACTTATACTAGTTTAAATTAGGAACAATTCAATTCCATTAAGTCAGTGGAAATACAGAGGTGTAAAACTGGTGTAAATTAGCAGAGAACAAAGGCCAATGTAACCAAAAGACTCACTTCCTGGTGGTATGCAGAGTTCCAAACCAGAGAAGAGAATGTATAGTCTGTTCATGGAACAGGAAGTCATGGAGTAGTGACAGCTCTATAGCTATTGTGGCATTAGCACACAGTCTTAGAATACCTGAACACCATCAGTCCTCTTACCAAATCACAAGAGAAACTGGTTCAGAGTGCAGCACAACTGGAGAAACTTTGTTTGAAATACCTCTTCATATATAGTTTTGCACTGCCACTACTCACACAGATGGCCATACATCTGACCTGTAGGTAGATAAAGCATTTCACATAGCCATCTGTCCATCATCTTTTCCATGCATGAGACTACACACAGCCTCAAGCTAGCACAGCTGGGCCTCCAGATGCTGGATTAGGGAAAACTGAAAAGGTTTTTTTTTTCCAAGAATAACAGAGTTCTCCTTTCCCCAGCCTCTACACACATGCAAAGTGGAGTAATTTGTCAGGCTTGATGGGGGGAGGGGAGGGGTTTTATTCCCTGCCATGCAACCATTAAGATCAGTTTACTCTACTTTTGTTAGCCTCTGTCTGCACACTACAGACTTCTGCTGGCATAGCTACGTCAGTCAACTTTGTGAAGAGGTGTGATCCTGGACCCACCTAGCTATGCTGGCAGAAGTATAGTAGATACAGCTTTACTGACAAAACTGTATTTTTACTGCAAAAGCTTGTTTCGTTCATAAGAGATTGTTTTCCTACACTGATGCACAGCACACCTTTGCCTGTATAGCTGTAACCATAATGGGAGTGTTTTGCCAGTATAATGGAATCATAGAAATGTAGGGCGAGAAGGGACCTTGAGACATCATCAGCCCCCTTGCACTGAGGCAGAACCACGTAAATCTAGACCATCCTGACAGGTCCTGTTTTTAAAAGCCTGTCCAATGATGGGGATTCCACAATCTCCCTTGGAAGCCTATTCCAGACCTTAACTACCCTAACAGTTAGAAAGTTTTTCCTATTATCTAACCTAAATCTCTCTTGCTGCAGAGGAAGTCCATTACTTCTTGTCCTACCTTCAGCCAACATGGAGAACAACTGATCACTATAACATATCTGAAGACTGTTATCAGGTCCCGCCCTCTTCCCCCCCGCCCCGGGTCTTCTTTTCTCAAGACTAAACATGCCCTGTTTTTTTTAACCTTTCCTCATAGGTCAGGTTTTGTAAACCTTTTCTCATTTTTATTACTCTCCTCTAGACTCTTTCGAGTTTGTCCACATTATTCCTAAAGTGTGGTGCTCAGTACCACAGCTGAGGCCACACCAGTGCCAAGGAGAGCAGGACAATTACCTGTGTTTAAAAAAAATTCCTATTAATATACCACAAAGATATTAGACTTTTTTGCAACTGCTATGCCAGTATTCGTATACTGGCAAAGCACTTTTAGTATACACATGGCCTTAGACTTCATTCTGCCAGATTCTGCCATTTAATGTTTTGGATGGAGGTTATAAAAAGGGAATTGGAGAAAAATTACAGTAGAAAACATGCTCAAGGGATTTCTTTCCAATCAACCATCATTTTAAAACAGTATTTTAATTCTGACCAGACTATTTAGCCAGACAGCCAGAATGAGCATAGGAACCCTACAAAGCATTTATCGCCTCACAAGCCTAAAGAATCAGTAACAAAGATGATGGTATACATTTTTTCCACCTCATTTAAACCAATCCATCTTCCCACTGACTAAACAGGAGATAATTTCAACAAGGAGTTGCTAACTACTACTAAAAGAGGCAGTGCAGTCCAGTGTATCCATATACAAGGATCAGTGTATGGCTTACATACAGGAAACCTGTATTCTATTCTCAGCTCTGCCAATGACTTTTTGCATGAATTAAGCAAGTCACTTAGCCTCTCTGTGTCTCAATTTCCTCATCTGTAAAATGGGTATAAATGATACTTAGCCTGCTTTGCAAAGAGCCTTGAAGTCTGTGAAAGAAAAGTGCTCTATAAGCACATAAGAATTGCCACACTGGGTCAGACCAGTGGTCCATATAGACCAGTATCCTGTCTTCTGACAGTGGCAAGTGCCAGATGCTTCAGAGGGAATGAACAGAGCAGGGTAATTAGAGTTATCCATCCCCTGTCATCCAATCCTAGCTTCTGGAAGTCAGAGGTTTCAGAACACACAGAGAATGGGGTGCATTCCTGACCATCCTGGCTAATAGTTATTGATGGACCTAACCTCCATGAACTTACCCAATTCTTTTTTGAACCCAGTTATAGCTCTGGCCTTGAGCCCCTGACAATGAGTAAATACTAGTTATCATTATGATCTTTCATTATTAAAACAATTGAAGAGGCTTAAGAGGGGAAGGAACTCTGAATTCAACTTGCAAAGTGACACACACAGCATGTAAAGTGATTTTTAAGCACATCACACAAAACACAGCTACCTTGTGTAACCTAGAGCAGTGCTACTCAAAGTGGTGGTCCGCGGATCGGTGCTGGTCCGCGAGCCATCGGCCGCCGGTCTGCGCGCACATTGGGAAAAAAAATTGTCGGTCCCCCACGTCAGATAGTTTGAGAAGCACTGACCTAGAGTATATGAATGCACTATACATCAACACAGGTTTGTTGGTATTCAGCAGGACAGTTTACAGAAAGCAATGAGAAAGTTAAAAACTGATAGATAATTGAAACTATGACAACCTTAACCTTAATTTGTAGTGTCATGCTTCAAAAACAACACATTACAATATTACAGATCCACCTTAAATTGACAAAAGCTGGTAATTCAGAACAGACAGCACAGAAGAAAAGGAAAAAAGTCTCTCTCAAAAAAAGTAAGAATTGACAAACTAGCTCACAGAAAAGTCATTCATCTTAAATTGTATATATTAAATCTAAGTAGCTATGTTTATGCAACATTATGGCTACAGAATTAAAATCATTACAAAGTCAGGCCATGCAAAAGTTAAAGAGCCTTTCAACAGTAATTTTTACATGGGCATGCTGTGTCAAACATTTTCTGGTAAACATTTTGTGACAAACAGTAATATATTAAGCTGAACACTTTACCAGGAAAAAAAAGGAACATAAAATAGTACCTAGGTACAGCAAGGCTGAATATATGCTGCTATTGAAACCTCACACTTCAGTCTTTTCCTGTCTTTCTGTGAACTCAAATATGTGACCTTAATGTTGCATTTATATAGTATATAGCAGGGGTAGGCAACCTATGGCACACGTGCCAAAGGCGGCATGTGAGCTGATTTTCAGTGGCACTCACACTGGCCGGGTCCTGGCCACTGGTCTGGGGGGCTCTGCATTTTAATTTAATTTTAAATGAAGTTTCTTAAACATTTTAAAAACCTTATTTACTTTACATACAACAATAGTTTAGTTATATATTATGGACTTATAGAAAGAGACCTTCTAAAAACGTTAAAATGTATCACTGGCACGCGAAACCTTAAATTAAAGTGAATAAATGAAGACTCGGCATACCACTTCTGAAAGGTTGCCAACCTGGTATATATTTAATTTACTTATTTAATTTTAAAAAGCAAAAGAAAGTTAATATTATTTATTTAGATTTAAAACTATAAAAATACACCCTATATCAGGTTCTATGTCCTCTAACTCCTGCACTAATTACACAATATGATAAAATCCCAGCAGCAATGAAACACTCATTCCAACAGGACTGTGCTTTATAATGTCAGCATTAAATGGTCCCACTTACGTTTTTAAAATCAAGTGTAAATGGAGTGGGCAAATGAGTGGCAAGTTCTCACCTTAGCTGCCTTTAGGCTGTGCCTATACTATGAAAATTAGTACCTGTAGTTCTCCAAAGGTGCAGCTGCACTAGTTAGATGACTCGATGGGATAAACACTGCTGTGCCCTGCCTACACTAGAGTCTGTCATTTTGCTATACTATAAGGTGGATCTGTAGAAATGCACCACCAGTGAACAACTAGTCCTTATTATCCTCATATAGACAAGGAACTGTTTGGCTGCAAACTGTTTTCGCTAATTCTCAATGTGATGGAAGACAGAAATGTACTTTTTTTTTGTAAATGTAAATTTAGAATTTGTATAATGAAACAGAATCTACCAAAACTGCCAAGAGACATTGAGCTCATGGGATCTATGAAAGTTTTTCACACCTGTGTTTTTCTCCTGTGTCTAATATTATGGGAGGCATTTTGGAGGATTTTGTAATGCTAGTTTCAATAAGACACCTACAGTCTCCCTCAGGCTAATTGTTACTTCGGCAGAGGTCTACTACCCACCCACCAATCAAGGCAAGCAGGGAGTATGTGCAGTGAAATCACAAAGACAGCAAGCTTCATTAGACTGCTAAAATCTAAGTAGATGCTAGTTGAGCATGCTCAGTCCCCTAAAGCTGTTTTGTTTTTAATATTTTTGCTCCAAACCAAAGAAAGGCTCTAGTCCTCATTGAGGATTGTGTTCATGCCAAGTTTCCTTCTTCAAAATTTCAACATTTTGCTTTAGCTCTGTCTAAAAATCAAAGAGTAATAAATGTGCTTGTTTGACAATCAGAAGGGCATTTCTCCCTCCCTCCCCACTCAGCCACAACTCAAAAATCAAATGAAAGGTTTTGCTCACGCTTTCCAGAAAGATTCATCTTCAGCCAAGAATCAAGCATGGAAAATATCAGCCAAAAGTAATCATCTGGGAAGTTTAGGGGCATGTCAAAATGGGGGGTCCTAGTGGAAACAATTTAGCAAATTTAATTATAGTGGGTAGCACACCTGGTGTTGGCCCCAGTTCAACAAGTTACTTAAGTGTGTGCTTAACTCTGGCCATGCACATGCCTAATTTTTCAGCAAGATACCTCAGCACATCCCCAGCTTTAACCACATGAGCAGCACCATCGAATACGACGAACTATTCACTGGCTTAGAGTCAGGCATGTGCAGAGTACCTTGCTAAACCAGAGCCATCATGTGTAATAAACATCTCCCTGCAGTATTTTATGAACAGGAGCTGCTTTGGAGACTTGCACAAACACATTACACATGACCTTTTAGTAGCTTTGGTAACATTTGGAGTGAAAATCCATAAAAATGTTTGTTTTTTTCATATTATATATAATTTTAAAAATAGAAAGACCTTAAGGCAGAGATTAAAAAACAAACCCTAATTAGATCAGACACATCAAGGTGCATATTAACCTATGCAATCCTACGATCTCATCACTGTTAACTTTTTCTGTCTTACTCCCCCTTTCCTATTGTTTGTTAAACCCTCTCTGTAGCATCTTGTGTCAACATTAACTTGTAAACTTATCAAAGCAGGAGCTATGTCTTGTTATATGTTTTTACTGCACCTAGCACAGTGGAGTCCTGGTCCTGATTGGGCCTTCTGGGTTCTACTGTAACACCAATAATAGTTAAAAAACTGGTAACCTGCTTTCTGCTTGCCCCACATAGGGAGGAGAGCCACATGGGCAGAGGGAAGAGAGAATGAAAAGCCAAAATTCAAATATTGTTGCCTAAAACTAGGCAACTAAAATCAAGCAGCCTGATTTTCTGAAGCTTTCACACCGTGCTTACTGAAGTTAATGGCAGCTGCAGATGTTCAGCACCTCCTAATTTCAGGCCACTTCAGTGCCGTACCATGGATTTAGGTGCCTAACTATCAGCACCCAAATTTGAAAAGTCTGGTCTATTTATATAAAATTACAAATTAATCTCTACCACATGTTGTGTTCAAACCTAAACCTTTTCAATGTCACCATCCCTTGTCACTCTGGCACATGCAGGGCCATTTCCTGTAAAAGTGGAGCCATTGTTGCTAAAAGCCCACAGGGAGGGAATGTAGCCAAGGCAGATGGGGAATGCAGTAATTCAGCACATCCCCAAGGCAGCCTCCACTGATGGTGCTCCACGGATCCCCAGGAGTGGTTTAAAGCTGCCCTCCCCATGCACAGCCCCTGAGGGAAGGTAACTGTGCAACCACCACCTGCCCTCCCTCGGGGGAGCACCAGCCCCTGATGGCACAGCATGGGGGGTGCAATTTGCATTACCCCCTCTGGTGCATGGAGCATCAAACCCATTCTCTCTATTAAAAACCCCTCTAATAAGGATAAAGCATACCTTGAAATAATGTACCTTCTGTGACTCCAGGACAACAGAGAGACTCTCCATTCCTTCTCTCCTGCAAACGCTACTAATAACCACCATATTGTTATCTATCCTACCTGAGCTAACAGTTTATAAACCATCACCCGCAGCTTGTCCCTTATAGTTTATTAACATACACTATTAAACAGTACGCTTCACTCCCACTTTGTGCTGCCAAGTGAAGCCAGTCAGAATAACGGCATTAGCTTTACTGTTCTTTCTCAGCAAATTTTTTCCCATATGGGAACAATTAGGAAAAACTCCCTCCAGATTACATTTAGAGATACATCATATTTTAACCAAAATAATCAGCAACATCAACACTTCAGAAATGTGTCTGTAGGAACTTAGAGTAGATTAACCTGTCTGACTTTGCCAAAACTGGTAGTCAGGCTCGTAACCTCTTCAGCAAGTCACTTATGCTCAAAGGGTTAATTCTCACCAGCCGCGGCCTATATCAATTATGCTCAAGTTTAAAAATAAGATGTGAAAGATGCATTCTGTAGGGCCAGTAATGCTATCCTGCCCATTTCCTATTTTGGAATTAAAGATCATCAGCGCTCAGATCAAAGGGGCTGGGTGAGAATAAAAGAAAAGGCAGGAACAATGAAAATAGCTGCCCGACACAAACCAGATCAAAGGAACAGACACAGAAAATGAGGAACTAGGGGGTCCTTTAATTACTATCCACATCCCCCATGTCATGTGGTGAAAAAGAAGGAGAAAAAGTTTTGAAGGCCACTGGGTTTTGTCTTGCTGTGGCTCCTGTTTCCACAGACTGCGCCAGTTCCCAACAAAAATTGCTCTGCTTTTATTTTTTTCATTTTATTGAAGTCAAAGAGGACTCCTGGACTCCAAAGCTCCGCCCTTATGCCAGAAGGAGGGGGTGGGTAACAATGGCAGTGGTAGAGATAGTCCTCCACAGCAATTGCCAGCAACTATTTCAAGAGGACTGCTCCAGGCAACGCCCCAGAAGCTGCTTTGGGAAGGAGAGATCTCGCTACCTGGGGCTACTCTTTATTTGCAGGCCTCCTGGGTTGAAAAAACTTCAAATTCACACAGGGCACTGCTCCATGGGGCAGCCGATCAAACCTGGCTACTAGCTGTTTGAGCTCAGCAGCAGAAAAAAGGATTGCTCTGGGACTGAGCGTAAGTAGAACATGATTAAATTTCAAACACATCTCTCCCCCCCCACCACCACCACTTTTTATACACAGCAGACAGTTTTGCCTAACATTTCAATATGGTCTTTAAAAATGCACTGCAAATAACTTAGTCCAGACATGCCGGATGTGGGTTTAAAAATAAAAATAATTAAACTCGACATATTCTCCATTACTGCAGCAAAGTAAAAAAATCAAGTTCACCTTTCAGAAATAAGTTATCAAGGAAGTATTAGGTTATTAAAAGGATCTCTTTATTTAGCCCAAGTGTCAAGATTATAAATCTGAAATGCGATCAGTGGTTGTACAAATAATGGCATCTATTTCTCACTGTTTCGGATTTCATGCAGCATATTCCAATCTAATGACCCTAGAATTTTTTTTATTACTATTATTTAATTTTTAAGATGATGCTGTTAGAATAAATGGTAAAAGGAGAAATAGGACAGTCCATTTAAAAAAAATGTGTAAAAGTGATTAATTTTTTCCTAAAATATATTTTCTTTTGATTTAAAAAAAATCTTTTAAAAAAGAAAAGCCTCAGGATGTTAAGAAATGTTCTTTGGTAATATCGATATTAGTAATGGGCACTGACAGAAGACAGCTGAGATGAAAACACATAGCTACCACAAATCCACACATTTGGATTCACACACCATGTCACAGTGGAGTCATTAGAAGCAGTCAGCAGAGTTTGGTCACTTTGCTTTGATACAAGCACCTTATGTCACCAAAACAACAACTAGAAAAAGGACACATTGCATACGCTGCCTCATTACCTGCGGTCCTCTCCAGAACATTTGGGGTTGGGAAGGAATTTTCCTCCAGGGCAGATTGGAAGAATCCCCGGAGGTTTTTCGCCTTCCTCTGTAGCATGGGGCACGGGTCACTTGCTGGAGGAGTCTCTGCTCCTTGAATTCTTTAAACCACGATTTGAGGACTTCAATAGCTCAGACATAGGTGAGAGGTTTTTCGCAGGAGTGGGTGGGTGAGATTCTGTGGCCTGCGTTGTGCAGGAGGTCGGACTAGATGATCATAATGGTCCCTTCTGACCTTAGTATCTATGAATCTATGAAAAACTCCTTAGACAAGTGGGAATGAAAGGATGAAGTCTGAAGGGAAAAAATACTCTCAGAACTCTAGTTGCTGCCAAGTTACTCCATTTTCTCCTTCATGAAAGTGGCCTCCACTGTTTCCCGTTCTTGGACTCTAACAAGCAGTGAACAGTCATTCTCAGGAGGAGAGCTGAGGACTAAATTAAGTAAATATAGACTACAAACATGCTTTTCTAAAGTGGGCATTAAGCCTAGCCTCTGCATCTAAGCAATATGTTTGGCATCTGTGCACAGAGTTCCAGGTAGCTGTCCAGAAAACATCTGAAATGGGAACCTTGCCCAAGCAAACCTTCAAAGCCACCACCGCTCTGGTGGAATAAGCCTTGGGAGCTGTGGGATTGGGACATTTGCCTTCTTGTAACAGGTCTCAAATTATTGTATTATCCATTTAGATAGTCTTTTGATTGAGACAGCTTCCCTTTTGGGCTTAGACCCAAACACTATAAACAGATGAGACAATTTAAGAAATTCTGGTAACACATGAAAAGGATGCTTAACATCCAACTTCTGAAGAATGGCTGCACCCACGGAGCCATGACAGCTAGGGAAATAAACATGGGATATTAAATGAATTGGTTGCAAAGCAATCAGAGGCCACCTTACTGAGAAATCTGGGATGAGGCCATACAGCCACCTTAATCTCTGTAGAAGGCAGTAAGAGGGCAAATGCCACGAAACAATGGAATGGCCTCTCTCATTTAGCAGAAGAGGCTTCCATAAGGAAGCAAAAATACTTTAAAGGAAAGGAAATTAAAAAAATAGTCCATGAAGCTCTCTTGAAACTCCATTTCTGAACTGTAACAGACATTGGGGGACATACAGCAATGCAAGAGGCTCTTCAGTAAGCATTCCATGCAAAGATTTTCCTGACAATGTCTCATGAAATGCAGAGATGTTAGATGATCTTTCAGAAACATGCCAACTCAGAACCTGAATTAACTAGAGTGAATTCATAGGAGAGCAAAGTAATAGGGACAGCAAAGGAAATAGGGCTGAGGCCTTTACTTCTCATCCCGAAACGATGAAAAAAACACCTGCATTTTCATTCACAGGTCTTACAAGATTCTAATAAATCCTCATGCTGCCTCTGGTGCACTTGATCCAAGGAGCTTAACAGGATTGTGGGATCTCCAAACAAGAGCAGGGCCCCAAAATGCTAAAAGAGACCTGGATGATTGAGTTAGCTTTACTTCTTTTCCCTTGTGGCTCTGGCAGTAGAGAGAGGGGGCTGGCCAGCAGGTTGCAGAACTTGCGTGGTCATCAGTCCACAAGCAATAGTTTGCTTTGTTTGTGCATTAAGAGAAGCCCAAACTCAAGTGAAGAAATGCTGTGTCTGGACTGAAAATGTCCCTCTCCCTCAGAAATGTAGTTTGGGAACATCAGAAATGTGAAAGGAGGCTTTTGAGACAATGCCAGGATGTCTGAGAACCAAAACTAATGAGCTCAAGCTGCGGTCACTAGGACCATGTGCCTTTTGTCCTGTCTCACTTTCTGAAAACCCTTGGGCATTAATGGAAATGGAGGGAAGGCCTAAAGTTGCCTGTGACTCCAGTTCAAAGGAAAGGCATCTGGTAGGACTAACTGAGCTAACATTTGCTATCGACCTTAGTGGCAAAAAATGGATTTTAACTGAATACACTCCATTTTAGGGTGAACATCCCCATCATGTTCTGTAATAAAGACCATATCCAAGATTGCCACATTGAGAAGTGCTAACATGATTAAGAAGTGAATTAAGAAACGATTGTTACAACACTCTGAATATGTACAGGACTAAGTATTAGTACGTTATTATTATTGTGCATGTTTTAGGATGAAAAACATAAAACCATGCATTCAGGGTTGTGGCATGCAGGGTTTCACTGTGGAATTGATTTGCCTGGAGAATTTTTGTTCAGCCTTGCAAGAATGCAGCACTTCTCCTTACCCTTTGGAACTGGACTGGGACTAAAATCCAGGTCTGTGTGGTTCTTATGCCACTGGTTCTCATGCCTACCAAAAGGAGGGTGACAATTTTTGTGATTTTGTGAGAAGAATCCCTATCCCAGCTGCTTCTCAAAATTATTATTATTTTAACAAGCCTAACTCACAGAGGGTATTTGAAGATAAGTTAGAAAGCAACTTATTTTTGAGGATGTTCTTTAAAATACCTACCTTCCTGGGAACATCATGAACAAAGTCTTTGCTGAAAATGGAATATGTGCTGTTGATTCTTAGCACATCGTACCTCTAGGACTGTGGCTGCCCCTTGTGAATAAGCTGTGCCCAACCGGCACTCTCAGCATTTTGGATTTCCACACCACAAGTGATACCTCCAGGCCACCCTTCTGTCCGGAACTCTTACCTCCAATTTGCACACCTGGCAAGGATGATTTTAAAACTAAATGGGATCCAAACACAAAAGGGTTCCCCCAACTTGCTTGTGTATTATATTAGATGTGCATGGGAATGTGAATGTCCAGTTAGGTACCAGAAAAAAAAATATTTTTGGGGGCTTTTGTATATATTTTTACATCTATAATATTTAATTTAAAATAAAAACAGTTAACTTATTAGGTCTCCTGTGCTTCTGTTCTTCTTTTGTTTCCTTAGCTTTTATTTTGCTTTTCTTTGGTCCATCTCTTACATCACACATGCTATACCGGTATATTTTTTCCATTGTATATTCAATGTACTTTCCCTCAATTTCATTGTTCTATAATCTTCAGTGGTTTCCCAGTTTCTCTCTCTGAATCCCATTCTTCTTTCTCTCCCTCTACTTCTCTTTCCTTCTGTGCTGCCTCACTTTCCCTCTCTCTCTTATCTCATTCTTTCTCATTGCCCATGCTCTCCTTCTCTTCCTTACTTCACCAGGTCTAGGAGAAAACCAAGAGGAGCGATTTTGCTCCCCGCTCCCAAGCCAAGAGACATGCAGGCTAGGGGCGCTCTGCCGCTCTCCCCTGCCCATGTTGCTCATTTGCAGCACAGCTCAGAGGTGGAAAAGTGAGCAAGGAAAAGACAAGCAAGCACAGCCAGGAGAGAGGTGGAGCTTGTGCCACAACAGTGACCAGCAAAGCAAACTGCTCACCTCCAATTTCCTCTCCGCAATTTCCACACAAAAACCCAAACCCTGACGCAAAAAGCTTGAAGCCTCTCAGGACCTCCCTGGCTGTGTTGTGCCATTTCTAGAGAGCCAACTGTGTTGCGCTGGTGACCATTTTAATCAAAACCTCATTTCTTCTGATACTAAATACATTCATTCAAAGGTTGATTCTAGCACTTGCCATTGGACTTGGGATGTGAGGTCTGAATTTCTCAGCATAAAATGTCTCCTAAGATGCTGTACTGAACCTCAAATTGTTCTTGAAGAAATCGTTTGGATAGAGATCTAGGTGCTCATTAACAACGCCCCAAAACATTGCCTAAAGGCTTTGGAAAACTGGTCAGCAGCAGACACCACTTCTTGCAGGGTATATCTAGTCACTTATACGAAAAAGGCCTCAGGGGAATAATCTTAACAATGTGGGGTGAAAGGAGCAAGGAGTTCTTGATCTATTGACAGAAATTGCTACTATTAAGAAATCTGGTGTGCTGTGGTTTAAAAGATGACCAGTCTTATTTCAGGACTTGCTATAATCTGAGTCCTTTTAGCTCAGCCTTGATTAAAAATTCTTGAGACCAACTACTTCTAAAAATCTAACAAACATTCGTTCCTAGGAAGGGCTATGTTCTCCACAGAATGGAAAATGTGAAATCATTCGTGTGGCTTCTTCTGCCACAGGGATAACTAACTCCTTAGCCACCCCATGAATTAGCTCCTGAAAACCTCTACATCATCAGGCAGAGAAGATATTGTATCTAATAATGCTTTCCAGGAGACAAAAAAGTTGAATCCTCCATGTCCTTTTCTATTTCAATTTCTTGATAGAAAATGTCTAAGATAAGTATGTTTTGGTGATTCCTCAGCCATCTCATTGGACAGCACAGATGTCTATCACAGGTTTAGGGTAAGAGACAGAAGCTACTTTGGCAGGCTCTGTTGAAGGAGCAGATGGTCACTGCTCCCCAAGGAAGGCTAAACTAGGCCAATGTTTGTGAACTGTACTGGACAAAGCAGCTTGACACCCCGGCACTTTGAATATAGAGAGGTCCAGAGGAAGCGAATGAGAAGGTACCTGAGTCACAGGAGGTGCTGGTGCAGGAGAAAGGGTGTTCATCTCCAGCTGAATTCTGATTTTGTTCTGTGAATCTACGTGTATCTGCTCTTGTGACCAATAACAAATGTGGTACTCCCCTCTCCCCCCCCCCCACCATTTAGGAGATAGAGACAGTGGCAAGTATCTAGGCAGCGTGGACCCAAGAACTGAGCAGACAAAGGAGAAAAATCAGATGTCAAAGTGGGTGTGAAAGATAGACAATGGCCATCCAAAAGGAGAGAAGTTAGACAAAGTAGATATCTCTTTCAACACAATTTCTGATTCGTGTGTCTTGTGTGATATTAACGTCCATTATAGTTACCAGTCTGCCGTTAATGCTTCTCACTTTTTCTCCTTGGCCAACAGTTCTGGCCTCCAGCTATGATCCTATCACCTTGCAGTGGAGGAGAAGGAAGGGGCAAGGTTCATGATGACGCCTTGTGAGGGGCAACAGGTGCTTGACTGACAAGTCTCTTAGGGTCTGCTGGACCCCATGCTGCTGAACTTTCCTGCCTGCCACTCTACAAACTCTCCATGCTCCCCTTTTCCACGCCCTCTCACTTGGATGCTCCTCCCTTCCTTACATCTCCACTGCCACCTCCTGTGCCGCTGGCATCCTCCATCATGCCCCTCTCTTTACTGCTACTCAAGCTCCATGCTCACCCCATTTCCCACTACCCCATCAAAAACAAACACCTCTTCTGATGACTCCTAAGATCCAAAGGACGTGATTGCCATAGGAGGTCAATGTTGATTCTGGGAGGCATTCTTCTCCATCGAACCCAATACACAGAACAGCAGTTATCGCCTGATATTCGTTCAAAACCTAGGATCTGGCAAACTAGAGTTTTCTAATGGAGATGACCATCGTTTTAGTTAAAGTATTTTAATTTACACACAACTTGTCTGATTAACTTCCGTTTTGGTGGGAAAATCCTACTTTATCCATTGTAAAGCCTCCCACACAAGCAGCTTGCATTTTGAGCTCTCCCTCTGTAAGGAAAAGGACTACATAGGTTGGGGAGGGGTTCAGATTAAATCTTAGGTCTTCAATAGCCATCTGATGCTCTCTTTGGAGCTCACAACAGCCAACATGCCATACTGATTTCCGATTTGAAGATTCATAGAATATCAGGGTTGGAAGGGACCTCAGGAGATCATCTAGTCCAACCCCCTGCTCAAAGCAGGACCAATCCCCAATTTTTGCCCCAGATCCCTAAACGTCCCCCTCAAGGATTGAACTCACAACCCTGGGTTGAGCAGGCCAATGCTCAAACCACTGAGCTATCCCTCCCCCAGACATGGAGCAAGAAGCTAATGGTTAAAAAGAAGGCTTAGTGAGTACTGAGAGAATACAGTTCAAGTCTCATAGAGGAGTAGGCTTTAAAAAAAAAATAGGCAGAAAGGTTCTGATTAGGCCTTTCCAGAATCTGCTCGTCAGAGGGTGCGCGAAGATCAAGTAGTCCTGTGAAGATGGATGGTATGCACTTATTGCTACCAAGTGAACCCATAAGGAACTGAGCAACAAGGAATTTGCTGTCTTCAAGGAAAGAATATAATCCAGAATGAAAGAAATATCTGTGGCTTCTGGAAAAATACGTGTTTGACGTGCCCAGACGAGAAACACTTCCACTTGGTAGGTAACATCTCCTAGTGGAATCCTCCCTACTATTAGAAAGAACATTCTGTACAGCTTCAGAACATGATTGCTCTTCGGATGATGCCCATTCAAAACCTAGGCTCTGAGATGAAGCAGCACTGGGTAAGGATGCCTGATATTGCAGTTCCCCTGAAGATCAGGAAACTTGGGAATAATGGTCGGTGTCTTAGATAATGTGTGTCGGAGATTCAGGAACAATAACTGTCTGGACCAGTTGGAAGTAATGAGAATAACTCATGCCCTGTCCGGCTGAATCTTGCACAAAACCTGAGGCAGGATGGTAGCAGAGGGAAGGTCAGATGGTCTGACCATGGAAGCAGTAGGGCTTCACCCTGTGAGTGGTGACCCAGAGCTCCTCTGGAGCAGTATATATTCCACTTCCTGTTTGATTGGGAGACAAACAGGTCCCTAGTGGGGGTCCATCATACAGCAAAAATATTGTTTAGCACAGAGTCATGAAGCTCCCACTCACGATCAACCACAAAGTGTCTGCTGAGAGGGTCTGCCCATTCTGATTTCCTGGGAGGTAGAACAGGGTAATATGATTGCCGATGTACCAGTTCCACAGACTGACCACTTCTACACACAGGAGGGTGGATCTTGATCCTCTGTTTGTTGATATAAAAGAGAGTCATAATGCTGTCTGACATTATGAGGGCATGGTGACCTTGAATGAATGGGAGAAAGCCCTTTAAACTACTGGTAGCTCTAGAACATTGATGTGCATCCTAGACTCTCAAGATGTTCTGTGCCTTGTGCTGTACAGTTGTCCATGTGAGCTCTCCAACACAGCAGGGATGAATCGGTAATGATCATCCTTGCTGGTGTGGAGGCAACGAAGGGAACACCAAAACAAACTGGACAGGGATTCTTCCACCATGACAGGGATGATATCACTTTGGTAGGAACAGTCACTATAGTGCTTATGGATTATTGGTTTGGCAAGTATATACTCTGAACCCACCCTTGTAGGCAATGACAAGGAGTCTTGTAAAAGGCATGAAGTAAGTGCATGAGGTCATATGGCCTAGGAGAGAGAGACAGGTCTTGATAGGCACTCTGGAGTTGGTTATGATCTCATCTATGATAACGTTCATAGCCTGAAACCTGTCTCTCAGCAAGTAAGCCCTTGCAACGATGACAGTAATAGCAAAAAAAAAAAAAATTAAGTAGATCAGAAGCAGGAAGCCAGCTAAACAACCAGTGGGGCCGCTGGATGACTGAGATGATAAAGGAGCATTCAAAGAGGATAAGGCAATTGCGGAGAAACTGAATGAATTCTTTGCAACGGTCTTCACGGTTGAGGATGTGAGGGAGATTTCCAAACCTGAGCCATTCTTTTTAGGTAACATATCTGAGAAACTGTCCTCGATTGAGGCGTCATTTGAGGAGGTTTTGGAATAAATTGATAAACTAAACAGTAATAAGTCGCCAGGACCCGATGGTATTCACCCAAGAGTTCTGAAGGAACTCAAATGTGAAACTGCAGGAATACTAACTGTCATCTGTAACCTATCATTTAAATCAGCTTCTGTACCAAATGATTGGAGGATAGCTAATGTGACACCAATTTTTAAAAAGGGCTCCAAAGGAGACCTCGGCAATTATAGGCCAGAAAGCCTGACTTCAGTACTGGGCAAACTGGTTGAAACTATAGTAATGAACAAAATTGTCAGACACATAGATGAATATAATTTGTTGGGGAAGAGTCAACATGGTTTTTATAAAGGGAAATCATGCCTCACCAATCTACTAGAAGGGGGTCAAAACCAATCTACTACTTTGAGGGGGTCAACAAGCATGTGGACAAGGGGGAATCCAGTGGATATAGTGTACTTAGATTTTTCAGAAAGCCTTTGACAAGTTTCCTTACCACAGGCTCTTAAGCAAAGTAAGCAGTCATGGGATAAGAAGGAAGATTCTCTCATGGACTGGCAACTGGTTAAAACATAGGACACAAAGGGTAGGAATAAATGGTCAGTTTTCAGAATGGAAAGACGAAAATAGTGGTGTCCCCCAGGGATCTGTACTGGGCCTAGTCCTATTTAACATATTCATAAATGATCTGGAAAAAGGGGTAAACAGTGAGGTGGCAAAATTTGCAGATGATACAATACTACTCAAGATAGTTAAGTCCCAGGCAGACTGCAAAGAGCTACAAAAGGATCTCTCAAAACTGGGTGACTGGGCAACAAAATGGCAGATGAAATTCAATGTTGATAAATGCAAAGTAATGCACATTGGAAATCATAATCCCAATTATACATATAAAATGATGGGATCTAAATTTGCTGTTATCCCTCAAGAAAGAGATTGTGGCGTCGTTGTGGCTAGTTCTCTGAAAACATCCTCTCAATGTGCAGCGGCAGTCAAAAAAATGAACAGAATGTTGGGAATCATTAAGAAAGGGGTAGATAATAAGACAGAAAATACCATATTGCCTCTATATAAATCCATGATACGCCCACATCTTGAATACTGCGGGCAGATGTGGTTGCCTCATCTCAAAAAAATATATTGGACTTGGAAAAGGTTCACAAAAAATGGCAATAAAAATTATTAGGGGTATGGAATGGCTGCTGTATGAGGAGAGATTAATAAGACTGGGACTTTTCATCTTGGAAAAGAGACGACTAAGGGGGGATATGATAGAGGTCTATAAAATCATGAGTGGCATGGAGAAAGTAAAAAAGGAAGTGTTATTTACTCCTTCTCATAACACAAGAACTAGGGACCACCAAATGAAATTAATAGTCAGCAGGTTTAAAACAAACAGAAGGAAGTATTTTTTCACACAATGCACAGTCAACCTGTGGAATTCCTTGCCAGAGGACGTTGTGAAGGCCAAGACTGTAACTGGGTTCAAAAAAGAACTAGCTAAATTCATGGAGGAGAGGTCCATCAATGGCTATTAGCCAGGATGGGAAGGAACGGTGTTCCTTGCCTCTGTTTGCCAGAAGTTGGGAATTGGTGACAGGAGATTACCTGTTCTGTTCATTCCCTTTGGGGCACCTGGCATTGGCCACTGTCAGAAGACAGGATACTGGGCTGGATGGACCTTTGGTCAGACCCAGTATGGCCATTCTTATGTTCTTATGTTCATTTAAGGACACCCAATAAAGTCCGAAGTCTGAATAGGGATAAGAATGGATTTTTGGGAGTTTATGCTGATCCTCAGAAAGGAGAGGATTTGCAGCACTGCCAAAGTCAACGCTTGGGCCTCTCTGATTGAATAGATGAGTAACCTGGTGACAACAAGCCAATCGTCAAGATAGGTTGAGATGGTGAAACAACAGCATCTGATAGAGGCTTCAAGGACACAGAATACCTTAGTACACACTCAAGGGGTGGTATCAATAGCAAAAATTGAGTATTTTGTACTGAAAGTGGTC
Organism: Dermochelys coriacea; assembly: GCF_009764565.3. NCBI lineage: Eukaryota > Metazoa > Chordata > Testudines > Dermochelyidae > Dermochelys > Dermochelys coriacea. The sequence goes on along the minus strand of NC_050079.1, from coordinate 17,135,005 downwards.
AGAGCCAACTATGAATCGGAGAAAACATCGATGAATGTCCATGTGAAAGAAGGAGACATCCTTCATGTTGAGAGCTGTAAAGCACGTTTTCTCCCAGGTATGAAATTATAGATGCCAACGTGACCCTGCAAAACCTGAGCTTGCGAATAAAGCAGTTGAGATGGCAGAGGTAGAGAATGGGTCTCCAACTGCCTTTCTTTTTGAGGACTACAAAATTTATTGAGTAAAAACCCTTCCTTTGGTACCAGAGAAGAACCTGCTCTGTCTCTCCATGCTGTAAGAGAGATTCCACTTCTTGTTTGAGAATGTTCTCGTGGGAGTGGCCCCTGAGAGGTGGTGGGAAAGGAGGTTTCAGAGGGGTTAAGGATGCAAACTATTGTATAGCCAGAACAGATGATGCTGAGCACCCATTTGTTCATTGTTATTGCACTCCAGGTGTTGAAAAAGAGTGCTAGATGATCCCCAAAGGATGTGTGGGACTCAGGAGATGTGGGACTCAGTGGTATGAAGCTCTTAAACTTCTGTCAGAAATGATGTTCAGTTAAGGGATGGGATTGGAATGAGGAACGCACTGCAGAAAGCGTGGGTAAGTGGGTCTTTTGAGCTCTCTGCTTCTAACGGAGTGGCTCTGGTGGAAGAACCACTAAGCCATTAGTGTAGGCTTGTATGGAATGATGGAACTGGTGGAATTTTCTCTACAGGGTAAGTGTATATATTCCCAGGGAGCAAGGGTGGCCCTAAGTGTTTAAGGACTCATCCATCTTCTGACTGAATAGATGAGTCTCATCAAAGGGAAGGCCTCAATGATGTTCTGAACTTCCCTAGGAAACCCCCAAGCATGGAGCCACGACTCCCTGTGCAACATGATGGCAATAGCCATTGCCTTAGAAGATGTATCAGCCGCATCTACAGCTGATTGGATAGCAGTCTTGGCAACCATTTGCCTTCCTCGATGAAAGCCTGGCAACAAGCTCTCTTCTGCTGTGTGAGACTGTCAATAACGTCTGCAAATTTCAAATGGTCCAGGAAGTTGTACAGCCAGCAGTGCTTGGTAATTGGCTAACTTGAACTGGAGGCTTGAAGACTGAAAGACCTTCCTTCCCAATAAGTTGAGACACTTTCCCTCCTTATCAGTCAGGATAGATCAGAGGAGTTGCTTCTTAGATCTTCTGCAGTGGCTTCGACCACTAAAGAATTAGGAGAAGGGTAAGAAATTCCACCCCTTGTGGTTGGGGCATAGTACCGTTTCCCTGCCCTCTTTGGGGCACAGGCAACTGGATTATGCCAAATTACTCTAGCTGCCTCCAGTATGGTTTTGTTAACTGGAAGTACTATTCTACTGGAGCTTGAGGACTGAAGATGTCTAGAAGCTTGTGTTGGGAATCCTGAACCTCCTCAAGAGGAATCTGCAGCTCCCCGCAATGGAGTTCCTGGAATTGCTTATATTACTGAGAGGGGATGGATGCATCAGAGTCACCGCCTCATTTGGCAAAGAAGATGGCAATCTCATCCGATCCAGTGGCATGGCTGGATTCAGTACACACTCCTCCTCCTTAGTGGGATCCAGGGGCAGCTCCAGTTGCCCCTTCAAAGAGGAGGGAAAGGGTGACTCTTTAGTAGACTGGATCGACTCAGAGATTGTACTGTCCTATGGCACCCAAGAGTCTCTACTCTACTGAGCCTCTACTAGTATGGCCAATAGGTTGGGTTGAATGGTGGCAGTCCCCAGGGCATGGGGGTACTCAGGAGAAAGAGGAGTCAGAGGTTGGTCCCAAGCTGGCCCAGCTCTTCTGACCAGGAATGCATGTCTTGGGAGAGGAGGGCATGATGTTTCATCCGGCAGCTCATAATCTGCTGATGAGGAGAAAATCAATTCCAGGTCCAACTGCAGTACCAAAGGTGCTGCTGGAAAGAAATAACAGCCTGAAAATGGAACAGGAGATAAACTTGTTCCAAAGTCTGGATCCACTGCTGGAGTCGTAACCTCTTTGAAAAGGGAAGGACCTGAAGGAGTGGAAGACTCCAGGCATGGGAGATCAAAGATGTCCTCAAGACAAGAAGCATAGGTCTTGGCTCTTCCTGGAGAGGGGTCCTGTCTACCCAAACCACCAGAGCCTCAGTAGAAACTCTGTGCCATAGCTGTTGAAGATAAAGAGATGGAAAATGAGGTGCCTGATGCTCTTGGTGATCAGTCTTCAACAGTGCCAGTGGATCCCGGGGTTTATGCTTAGGAGGTACTGGAGATACTGATACTTCCATATCATGACCCAATGCTGATGGAGCCTTACACTTGTGGCTTTAATATCATACTTCTGAGACTTGGAATGTACAAAGTTCTTTTGGGCTGAGCTAGTGCTTGATTTAGTACTTCTGGGGAAATTCTGTGCACTGCCACACATGCAGAATTCATGTCCCCTGCAGATTTTTTATTCTCCGCAGAATAATACATTCTGCTGCAGGGATGCTGCAATTACACCTTTTGCCCACCTGGGACTGCTGTAACACTAGAAGAGAGTGCAACCAGCTCATGAGCCAGAGCAGCCAGCCAACCAAGGAGAGAGAGGGAGCAGAAGCTGCTTTTCTCACAGCGACATGCCTGTGGGGCCAGGTGAAAGTGGAGGGTATATGGGGGGGGCAGAGCGGGGACACATGGGACTGCTGGGAGGTCACACAGACTGGGGTTCAGAAGGGCTAGTGTGGGGATAGACTGGGGCACAGGAGCTAGTGGGGGGACAACATTGAGCCAAAGACTGAGAGTGGGGTGCAGGGACACACGGGGAGGGAGGGACGGGGGCACAGGAAAGATGGAGACAGGAAGATGTGCCTGAATGAATGGGGGATGCTCTCCAACTCCCTAATAATCCCTTCCCCAAAAAAAACCCTCCTCCACACCCAACAACCATCCAGGCTCCCAGCAATTGCTTCCATCTCCCTCAGCTCCGTCCCCCCCCATGCCTTTGCACTGCTTCTGAAGAGCCTGGGAAATACGTTTCTGTATCGTAGTTTAAATTAGGAGGGATGTGTTCCCCCGATCAGGGAAACTGACTAATAAAAACTGACACTATCAGATGCACACTTTCAAACTCCAGAGGATAAAAACTATTTACAGATATTTAAATAGAAAAAGAAAAAAGCCAAAGCTTTGGACATTGGAGGTTCCAACCCAGACCATGCGGCAATAAGAAGGAACTGGAGTGATGATCAGTATGCCCTGCCTTTTATCTCCTCAGTCCGAGGCATGAAGTGTGCAAGGGAGGATGTGTGGACCAACAGACACTGCTTTCAAAATTCTCCAGGTCTGGGCACATGGAACACAGCATACCACAGTGCAATACACAGAAGGACCAGTACTCAAAGAAGAACTGCAGATATTAGCTGGGAGAAGGGACTAAAATCATGTTTACAACAGAAAAGCTAGTGACACTCCATAATACAAGCAGAAATAAATAATATAAGGAGAAAATACAATGCAGAAAAAAAGAAAATGATCACTACAGTTCAATAGTACTAATCACTGTATATCAAACTATTTTCAGAAAACATATTCACTGGACGTCCCCAGTCTTCTTACAAGGATAACTACCTTACTTTACACTGGCCATCATGTACAGCCCCCAGCTAAAACTTCTCCAGCACATTATCAACGATCTACAACCTATCCTGGAAAACGATCCCTCACTCTCACAGACCTTGGGAGGCAGGCCCGTCCTCACTTACAGTCATTTCCCCAACCTGAAGCAAATACTCACCAGCAACTACACACCACACCACAGAAACACCACCCAGGAATCAATCCCTGTAGCCTACTCTGTCCCCATATCTATTCTAGCGACACCATCAGAGGACCCAACCACATCAGCCACACCATCAGAGGCTCATTCACCTGCACGTCTACTAACGTTATATATGCCATCATGTGCCAGCAATGCCCCTCTGCCATGTATATTGGCCAAATCGGATAGTCCCTACGTAAAAGAATAAATGGACACAAATTAGACATCAGGAATGGTAACATACAAAAGCCAGTGGGAGAACACTTCAATCTTCCTGGACATTCTATAACAGATTTAAAAGTAGCTATACTTAAACAAAAAAATTTCAGAAACAGACTTCAAAGAGAAACAGCAGAACTAAAATTCATTTGCAAATGTAACACCATTAATTTGGGCTTGAATAGGGACTGGGAGTGGCTGGCTCATTACAAAAGCAGCTTTGCCTCTCCTAGAATTGACACTCCTCATCTATTATTTGGAGTGGACTACATCCACCCTGATCAATTTGGCCCTGTCAACACTGGTTCTACACTTGTGAGGTAACTCCCTTCCCTTCATGTGCCATTATATAATGCCTGCATCTGTAATTTTCACTCCATGCATCTGAAGTGGTGTTTTACCCAGGAAAGTTTATGCCGAAATAAATCTGTTAGTCTTTAAGGTGCCACCGGACTCCTTGTTGTTTTTGTGGATACAGACTAACACGGCTACCCCCTGATACTTGATACCTTACTTTATATAAACTACCTGTTTAAAACAGTCTGGAAAATCTTCCTTTGTTTTAAAACTCACCTCAGAAGCTTGGAATAATTTGTTTACAAATCAGACTTGTTCTCTGTATTTTATGCAATATTTATGCTATATTGTTAGTATTTTTGCTTACTTCTCAGTTCTTGGGCACAAGCACAGTGACATCATGCTTGTTCACTGATCTGAGGGCGATGTCCAGGACTTTCTGTGCACTTTATTCCCTTATGTACCCTGGCAGATGTCACTGTCTTACCACCCATTTCTCCTCCACCCTCAAGAACTGTCTCTCTGTTCCACCACTTCCCCCACCCCTTTCCAGCTGTCTCTTAGCACCCAAGAAGAATGGCTCCAGCCCAGCTCCTCCCACACCCTCTTTTATCCACTGTAGCTTCCCTCCCCAGTCTCTCTCATACTAACATGCACACCTACCAATTTACCCATGAGACCTAAAACGAACGCTAGATCCAGTCAGAAAGTAAAAGTCCACCTCAGTTTGTGTGAATTTAAAATAACTCCATTCCATCAGACAAGACACTTGCAGTTACTGTTTGCAGACATGAGAGTTACTGAGCCAGTAACTGTATCTGAAAGCATGAGCTTGTGGTGAGGAGAAGGGGATAATGTATGAGTACAGTCACAGACATGCGAAGAGCACATTGTTTTGGGATGGGTTGCCCATCAAGTGAAACCGTTTTTCAGTTTTAAATTAAAACCTGTCCTACTGTTTTAAGGAGTCTGTTTACTAAAGCCCTGGTCTTGCAACACATTAGCGACCTCAGGATTGATGGCGCTCAGCACTTCAAAAGATTGAATCCTGAAACAAAGAGACTCTCTCTTGTAGATAGTGCCCTTGTCTACACACGTGATTGTTTGTTAGGTCCATGCAGAAGTAACCCCTTGCACAAAAATAATCATATTGACCCAATATGTCCATGTCCAGTATCATTTTGGTTTTTTAAACTACCAAATAAATGCAAACCCCACCCATAATTAAAGCTTCCTTAAGGGTCTGACATATGTACACAATCAAGAAGATCCACATCAAAGGCTTAAAATGACAGTATTCCGATTTGGGAGGCAACTGGGCAGTAGAATAATAATATGAGTTTTGTCTTCTTTAGGGGAACAGTGCATTTTACTTTGACATTTTTCTCTGTAGTTCTCCTACATGGACCCCATTTCATGCCTGCAACCCCATGATGTGGAGATGGCTCCTGTTTGCCAGGAAGTGGGGGCTGACCATTCTGAGGGTGATCAGCAGCAGCTGGATGAAATCTGCTTTCTGCTACCAGCCTCCTTTGGGAGCTTTCCAGGTTTTGGCAAGGGCCAGGGAGGAAAAGCAGGTTTGTTCGATTGCAAGGGGGTGGGGGTGGGTATTCTGGGAACTCCATGTATCCCTAAGCATTTCACTTGCTTGTGTGTGTCCAAGTCCTATTTTTAATGATATTTTAATTTAGAGAATTCTTTTACACTCATTCCTTTTCACATCTTTTTCAATGTTCCTGAAGCTGATAGATTGAGAATACTGATTAGACCAAGACATGCTGGGGGTAGATTATGTGTATGTTCCCTAACGCCAGCTCTATTAACGCGCTTTTAACCCTCACTAGCAAAACTTTCTCAGGTTCAATCCTGAGTGAGCACTGCTTTGTTATTCACATCCTGGTGGATTTGCTATGCCAGATGTACACTTGAATTTAGGCAGAGACCACTAAACCTATTACAGCTGAGAGTTTAGTTAGATTTGAACCTGGATCGTCAAAGGTGAAAGGGCAATGCCTGTAACTCAATGTGCTCTCTAGCCTGATCATCACATTTCCTGTAGGGGCAGAGGCACGCACATACTTCCTCCAACACAAGGCTTCCCAAGCTCTAGACAAATACCTAGCTAAATTAGTTCAACACAAGTTCTGGTGACAGAGGGCCCAAAGCTTTTAATATGAAACCTTCAAGGAAAGCCTCTTTCTCTTCACAGACACCTTACCCTCATATAACTGATGGTCATGACAAGGCAAAGTACCAGTCTTTTACGTGCCCTGTTCATCTGTTCGATGGACCTCAGCAGTGTTTCACAGCCAAAAGCACAGAAGCATGGCTCTCTTCAGGATGCCTCTCAAGTCCCCAGATAGCCAGCAGGGAAGTAAGAGCTACTTCTCTCTCCACCACCCCAGCAGTTGAGAGAATTCCAACCCCCCACACAATGTACAGACAAATCCCCCTGCTGTCACTTTTGGGAAAGAATGATGGAGCACTGGTACAAAACTCTGGCCTCCTCATGGAAGTGCAAATCAGAACTTCTTGCCTAAAGACAATCCATGCATTTATCTAACGTGTCTGCAGATGCACTTGCTCTGGGATGTAAGCCAGCAAAACCACAACGAGAAATGGGTTGCTGTAATTCCTAGTTTATATTCCTTTATCAGTTGTGGTTGGCTTTTTACTCAGTTTTAGATTACTGTTACACAGGCATTCAAATATTAGTTGCCTGTCCAACATGCACAATGTCTGAAAGGGCAGCATAAGAATATACTGTTATCAATTACAAGCAACAAAAGACCTTGCATGGTCAGGGTCTTTTAAGATGTATAACCCTCAATGCAGCCTTTTCATTAGAGAATGATTTTTAAAATGCGCACACAAACTACCTCCCACCCCAAAATTTAACAGCCAAAAAAAATAAAAATAAAAATAAAAACCCAACACCCTGACACTATCACAATGTAAAAATGTGTCAATATAGTCTATGGCATCATGGTCCACAGGAGGTTTTTTCCCCTAAATACTAATTACCTACTAGGCAGGATACAGCACTATATGTTAAGCACTATGTCTGATCAATCAGACATCGTTTTTAAAATGGTTTACTAGTTATTAGGTATCCTGTATGCTGTGCTGACATAAGATTTTACTGTTCACAGATTCCAATTTCCAAAGACTAAAAAGAATATAAAAAGATTGTGTTTACTTAAATACACAAATTATAGCACTTGTATACTATATAGTGGAATCCCCTTATTTCTAGCTGTTGTGTGCTGCATGTTAGTAGTGAGCAAAATAAAAACATGCTAAAATAAACCTAGAGAGTAAATGGCATAAAATACTAAAGACATACATCTCTATCTTTCTCTACACATATGGACTGAGCTAAAACATCTAAAGTTGTGTGGAGGAATAGGAGATGAAAAAAGCAAAAGAAACACACACATCTATTTACAGTTTACACCAGGGGTAGGCAACCTGTGGCACACGTGCCAAAGGTGGCACACGAGCTGATTTTCAGTGGCATTCACACTGCTCGGGTCCTGCCCTCCGGTTCAGAGGGCTCTGCATTTTAATTTAATTTTAAATGAAGCTTCTTAAACATTTTAAAAGCATTATTTACTTTACATACAACAATAGTTTAGTTATATATTACAGACTTATAGAAAGAGACCTTCTAAAACCGCTAAAATGTATCACTGGCACGCAAAACCTTAAATTACAGTGAATAAATAAAGACTCGGCACACCACTTCTGAAAGGTTGCCGACTCCTGGTTTACACTAAAACCCCATTATATTTCCTTTCTCCAGTGTCACTATAGGCTTGGTTTGTGGACAAAATGGATTTATTGCCCACTGTATCCAGAAAATATACAGTGTGCCAATCTGACAAAGGCATTGTTTTTATTTATTTTTTATTTTCTTTAAAAGGAAGATCAGATGAGCTGGTGGTCAGATATTCTTAACTTTAAGGGTTTTTTTTATTTTATTTTAATTGTGTCTTTTCTTGGACTGAATTTCCCCCAAAAAGCTGAAGAGGGCATGTGCTTATTATCTTTTAGTGCAGAGTGTGCACAGTGCAACCTGAGCTCTTAGGATACTTCAGTTTGAAAATTAGAAAAAAAATTAATTGCAAGGAAAAACAAGCCCGCTCTGCTACTTTGATTCAATCAATTACCATTATCTTTCATAACAGCTCTCTCTACCATCCCCCCAAACCAGTTGTGTTTAACTTTCTTTGCCAGTTGTGATATCCTGTCAGATTTCTGGCGGTGCAAAGCTGCTGGTTCTTTCTTCTTGCTGGGCCCTTATCAGCCGCTCCCAGTCAGCTCTGGCCCAGCACAGCTGTCAGAGAGTCCCTCACTCCCTCTACTTTATCTGCTCACACAGACCTCTGCCTGGCAAGAAACGGGCCAAACGGCTGTTCAGCAGTCCCTGGGAACCAGGCATGGAAACAGTGCTGCATTACTCCCACAATCCACTGGGAGTTCATTACTCAGTAAGGGTTCTCCCACTAGTGAGCCAAAGTGCAGGCCTGCACATTCCAACTCCGCTCCATCGGAGCTTCATCATTAAAACTCAAACCTTCTGAAGAGAATAAAGAACAAAACCACAAATTTAGATTAATAAAGCATTTGTTGATTCTACAGAAACTTAGCAGGCCCCTAAGAAATCCACCAGAGACCTGTGCAGCTCCAGTAATTTTCTGTTATATTATCTTTCTTGTAAAATACTTCCCCAGACAGAGCCCCCAAAGGGGCTCAAATATCACTGTGACTAACCGAAATCAATGTGCACTCACCTATTGACATTTTTACATAGTTTTTGGATTTAGTATCCGGCCCAAAACACAATCAAATCTTCTGCCAAGGAAATAACAGGCACTTAGCTAGTCAGCTATTAGTGTTACAAAGGAAAAAATGTGGGCACCCAAGGGAGATGGGAGAGACGGCATTGACGTCAGGGGTAATTGGGTGTCTGAGAGAAATTGCCAACGGCTGGCCAAAACCCCCAGAGGCCCACACGAAGCTGAGCTGCAACTCTAATAAAGGAAAGTAAATTCTAGAAAGGGGCTTTGCTGCAAAGAAGCCTAGCAGGAACCAAAAATATCTCTCTCTCACACACACGCACACACAAAATACAAAAGTAAAAAATATATTTAGGAATTTTCTTTCGCACATCTGTTTTAGGCTAAAGTAATTTCTACTTTTTTCCAGTACCACATGGATTTTTATGTTGTACCGTATGCTCACCAGCTATTTTTATAAACAGAATTCAGGGCTTTAAAGAAACTTATTTTTTAATTATGTGACTCTAAACTACAATCTCTCCATAATATGCTCCAGCACAGTTCAGAATGGCTTGGTCTATTGTTATTAAAACCCTAAATAACTTTCCCAGAAAATACAAATTACAGCAGATCTTGCTAGCTGTGCTATGGTTAAGGAGCTATCAGACTGGCAAATCCATATTTTCAGAAGTTACATATTATGGATTATAAAATCCATGGATATGGCTTTTATATATACACATGCGTGCACACATATTACATATATGAAACCTGACATAAGAGATTTCTGACCAGTTGGGAAGATTTTGGCCCAGACCTGAAAAGTTTATCTTCTTCTTCCCTCTCCTTCAGATCTGTACCATACAAATATAAATCTGTTGTCGTCCTAATACAACACCAAATTCAGAATGCAAGGCCTAACTAACCAGCCCACACTATGACTTTTCTCTATTGCTTTCCCCCTGGTCCTCAAGCAGAACTTCTATTATACTTCAACCACGGTAGGATTCAAATTTCTTATTACTAATCACTTGAAAAATTCAGATTGTCTATTTCTAATGTAATAAACTGCCTAGAAGAGTAGTTCACGAGTTTTTATGTTTAGTAATATAAAGGCAAAAATGACTTTCCCATGGTTGTTTTAGAATTTAACCTAGACAAGGCTCTTTTAGTAAGTTTATTAAAAAAAAAAATCAAGATGATCAAACTCTTACATTTTAAAATGTTCTACTGTACACATTTGTATACACCATACCCATCATTACATTGCATCAGTAGGGATCCTTATAAACTTATCAAGTAAGTATTAACAATTCCATTTATTAGCTGCCCTCCACCCTACAATTTAAAAAGACAAATGTGATACAACAAAACACCCACAACATGTAAAACCAAAAGTCACAGAGTTTCTTCTAAAACACTACAGAACCCAAGGAATAAGGTAGCCTTTAAACACATATTTACACAACATACCTCAGTTCTAAAGGATCCGAAGCACTTAATCATGAAAGTGTATCAGAGCTGACAAGACAGTTGTGTCTTTCAGGGTTTGTTTTTCCTCAAACATTAAAAATTCACCAAGAAAATCTAATTACAAAACAACTGTCTACACTGTACAAAAATCAGGCTTAAACCTACAGAAGAGCTCTTTGTAATGAAAGTGTCTCTTTCTCACCAACAGAAGTTGGTCCAATAAAATATATTACCTCACCCACCCTGTTTCTTTAAACCT